>NC_037089.1:61944651-62162151 GCF_002994745.2 Rosa chinensis
TAATAAATTTTGAATTTTATTCTGAAGCACTGAATTTATTCAAATTTATTTCTATACACATATTTACATGGTTCGAAATAGCACTATAAAGATGTAAAGCAATACATCTAGAAAAAAGAAAAATTATTAGAATGAAAAGAATACCATTCTACGCAAATAGAAATACTCTAAAGAATATGAGTTATATTTTCTAAATACCTCCCATTTATTTGTAGGAATGAATGAAGGAGAACTTGAGTGCTTAGATGTTAGTGGAACTACCCACATAATATTAAGACATAGGCAATTATTCATTGAACTAATAGCCTATAATTCCTCTGTGACTACGATGATTGGATTATCACAACTAATAAAATGGCGAGGAACTGCCAAATTTTTGCTGCCTAATGGCGCAACATTTCAAGTCACAGACGCTCTATATGCACCAAGAGCTAATCGAACCTTGTTAATGTTTCAAAGAAATTTGTGTCAACGGTTATCATGTAAAAACACACCGTGAGAATGAAAATGAATACCTTGATATTACATCTAATGACTGTGGAAGGAAACACATCTTAGAGAAACTTATGAGTCAATTTAGTGGACTGTACCTCACTACGATTCGGATCATTGAATCTTATATTGTCACCAACAATGAAATGTGGGACACTGACTCATACAGGCTTTTGCATGACCGCCTATGGCACCGAGGTCGTGACATGATGATCCTTATTTTTCAAGAACTCACAAGGACATCCTGTCTTTCGAGTGAAAAATGGGAGAAAAATTCCGCCACATTGCAAGGTGTCGGTTCTAGTATTGCTCAAATGCAGTCATTGCCTTCTGAAGTACCAGAAGCACTACCTCCCTCCCATTATGCCTCATTGACTATTTCAAAGGTACATCACTCGTTTTGCAAAGCCTGCTCTTTAGCAAAAATAGGATCGAGACCTTCATATGCTAAAGATACAGAACAAAACATTCCATTCTTACAAATGATACAAAGAGATGTCTGTGGATCTGTCCATCCAGAATGCGGACCATTCAAGTACTTTATGGTTCTGGTGGATGCTTCGACAATCTGGTCACATGTCATTTTATTATCCACAAGAAATACTGCAATACTCCTAGCACAGATTATACATTTAAGGGCTTACCACCCTGATCACCCTATCAAGTCTATAAGGCTTGATAATGCTGGAGAGTTTATATCAAAAGGATTTGATGATTATTGCATATCTATTTGGATCGATGTAGATCATCCTATACCCCATGTGCATACACAAAATGGTCTCGCAGAAGCCACCATCATAAGGCTACAGATGGTGGCTAGGGCATTGGTTATGCGCACCAACCTGCCTATATCTGCATGGGGTTATGCAATATTGCACGCAACTTTACTTATTCGTTTAAGACCCCAGCTAGCCAACCATTTTCTGTGTACCAGTTGGTAACTGGATATGAGCCTGACACTTCACACTTACGCATATTTGGTTGAGCAGTATATGTGCCTATTGCGCCCCCACAGCGCACCAAAATGGGTCCTCAGAGACGATTAAAGTATTTATGTTGGATACGAATCTCCAACAATTATCCGCTATTTGGAAACCTTGACAGGCGATCTATTTACTGCTAAATTTGCGGATTGTCACTTTGATGAGACAGTCTTCCCGTCGTTAGGGGGAGATAGGAAAAAGGATTTTCCAAGAGAACGACAGGAATTGTCGTGGTTTGTCCCCACTCTGTCTCATCTTGATCCCCGCACTTCATAAAGTGAAAGTGAAGTGAAAAGAATAATCGATCTTCAGAACGTAGCAGATTCGAAGCCTGATGCGTTTACTGATATCGTAAAAGTGACGAGATCACATATACCAGTTGCAAATGTGCCTGCAAGGTTAGAAGTCCCCAACAAGCGGCACGGTGCCGCAGATAGAGGCACTGCAACCGCACTTAGTGGAGGTGTGGTTGAGGCCATGGCTCCCCAAGGAAGAGGGGGAGGTCACTTGGTTCGATTGACACTCACCAAGGAAGAAGAGGGTGAGTAAGGCACAAACCAATCATCATTGTATAGAATCCCTCCCATGAGGTTGTCTCTGATAATAGTTATGTCCATGAATAAATACTGGAGGACGCTCCGATGTTTGAAATGATTCCAGAGAACAAAGAAATCTCAAAGGATTAGGAGAGTACGTATGTGTTGATAGAAAGATCTTCCATACACATTGATGATATATACTGTTGCTCAAGGAATCATAGAGTACGATGATATTGAACCACGCTCTGTTGAAAAATGTCAACAAAGAGCAGATTGGCCTAAATGAAAAGAATCAATCCAGGTAGAATTAGATTCTCTGACAAAGAGACAGGTATTTGGTCAGGTAGTGCTAACCCCACCAAGTGTAAAGCCTGTAGGACATAAATGAGTCTTTGTCAGAAAGCGTAATGAGAAGAATGAATTCCTGAGGTACAAGGCTCGCCCTGTGGCGCAAGGTTTCTCACAACGCCCTGGAATTGACTACGAGGAGACGTACTCTCTCGTAATGGACGTTATAATGTTCCGCTACTTAGTTAGCTTAGTAATTTCCGAAGGACTGGAAATACAGCTTATGGATGTGGTTACTGCATATCTCTATGGGGATCTAGATTCAGAGATATATATGAAAAGTGCCCAATGGCCTTACATTACCCAAGTCAAGTGACTCTAAACCACATAGTGTGTTTGCAATTAAGTTGAAACGCTCACTTTACGGATTGAAACAATCCAGACGGATGTGGTATACCCGTCTAAGTGACTACTTGATTGGGAAGGGATATAAGAATGATGAATTATGCCCCTGCGTATTCATAAAGAAAACAAGTTCCGGATTTGCAAATTGTAGTAGCATATGTCATAACTGGTACTCTTGATGAAATAAGAGAAACCGTGAGCTACTTGAAATCTGAATTTGAGATGAAGGATCTTGGGAAAACTCGATTCTATCTAGGCCTTAAAAACTAGAACACCGAGTTTGTGGAATATTAATCCACCAGTCTGCATATGTCCAAAATTCAGGCGATATAACATGGACAAAGCACATCCTGCTAGCACTCCCATGATCGGTCGAAGTTTGGATGCAAGGAAAGATCCATTTTGTCCAAAGGAAGATGACGAACAAGTGTTGGGAGCTGAAATTCCCTATCTAAGTGCAATAGGCGCATCATTGTACTTAGTCCAATTTACTCGACCAGACATTGCATTCTCAGTGAACTTGTTAGCTAGATTTAGCTCAGCGCCAACGCAACGTCACTAAAATGGTATCACGAACATTTTCGATACCTAAAAGGAACCATTGACTTGGGACTGTTCTTTCCCTACAGAGAGACAAGAGGGACCGCAGATGGAACTGCAATCCCTAAAGGAAATGTTGATGGCGAAAGCGCCACTCCCTACACTAAAACGCCAAATGACGTTTTGGTCAGTTTTGCTGATACTGGGTACGTCTCTGACCCACATAAAGATCGTTCCCAAAATGGTCATGTATTTACCAATGGGAACACGGCGATATCTTGGAGATCAACCAAGCAAACCCTTGTGGCTACCTCCTCAAACCACTCAGAGATCATTGTTGTACATGAGGCGGTTCGTGAGTGTGTATGGTTAAGAACTATCATTGCACATATTCGAGGGATTAGTGGTTTGAGTTCTACCACTGAAAAGCCTACTTGCATTTACGAACACAATGCGGCTTGCATCGAACAGATGAAGCTAGGTTATATTAAGGGTGATAACACAAAACACATATTGCCAAAGTTGTCCTACAATCAGCAACAACAGACTCTCCTCAAGATTCAAATGAATCAAGTAAGGTCTGAGGAGAATGTGGCAGATTTGTTCACCAAATCATTGCCTAAGGACACATTTGAGAAACATGTGAAAAGCATAGGAATGCGAAGACTTTCCAAGCTCCCTAGATTAATGTAAGTATCAAGGGGGGTGTAGACGTCAGGGGGAGTCTAACACACACATGTCATACTCAAATGTAAAAGGTACGTTGTGCTCTTTTCCTTCGACCAAGGTGTATTTTTGTCCCACAGGGTTTTTATTGTTACTTGGCAAGGTTTTTAGTGAGGCAACAACTCATGCACCATTTCGTCTTTGACTTGGCACAAGGGGGAGTGTTAAAGGAAAAACATATTGTGTGCCTTCGTCAAAGTGATTGACGGAGAGGGAATCAAGCAATTACCAATTAACATCAATCAGCATGGATTATGAACCAATCAGTAGTTAATGTCATCATTGTAATTGTTCTTTCCATTGTAATTCTCTCCCTATATAAAGGGGTTATGAAATGAAATGAGTAGACCAATTCCAATTGTCATTTTTACTTTAACAGTTAATTAGTTACACTTGTTGTAGAGAAACTGAAATTGAGAGGAATTTGCTGTATATTCTCATTGATAATAGGAGACTCTTTATATAAAAGATTACAATGCATAAAATCCAAACCATATAAGGAAAGTATTCATACATTGAATAGGAATCTAGATCTTCCTAATGTAACCCTATTACCACTAGGTCAAGTAACCTAGAGTTTGGGCCAGACACAGAATAGAGATTTACTTAAACACTCCCCCTTGTGTCGCCCAAACGCGGTGCTTCTCTCGTTGCCTCTCTAAAAACCTTGTCGAGTAACAAAAACCCAGTAGGATAAAAATAACCTCTGTCGAAGGGGAAAAAGAGCACAACACACCCTTCACGTTTCGAGACCATACATGTACACATTTCCCCCTGTTGTCTACATCCCCCCTGATGACTACGGTCATGGGAGTTCGGATAACTTCAGCAAACGCTGCTACCAACATGTTTCTCGAAAGTGGAATTTAGGCAATGACTTAGTAAGCAAGTCTACCATACTGTCCTAAGATCAAACCTAGTTTACCTTGATCTTGAGGAGAGTCTGTTGTTGCTGATTATTCGTGGTGTTGTCGCTTTTGATGTAGTCTTGCTTCATTTGTTCGGAACAAGCAGCATTATCCTAAATGCTCGTAGGCTCATCTGTGGTATACTTCAAACCACAATTGTTCGAACATGGGTAATTATGGATCCAATCCATATACATTCACTAACCACTTTGTGAAGAGCAATAATCTCTGTATTGTTCGAAGATATAGCGACTATGGTCTATTATGTAGACTTCCAAGATATCACGGTATTTACCCATAGTGAACACATAACCCATTTGGGAATGACCTTTGTGAGGGTCAGAGAGGTACCCAGCATCAGTAAAACCTTCAAAAACGCTAACATCGTTTTGGGATGGGGAGAGTGGACGCAGACCAGTGTTGGCGGCGTTCCTCATATGTGATGGGTCCGAATCCATCATCTCTCTATAGGGATAGAACAATCCCATATCAATAGTACATCTAAAGTACCGAAAGATATCTTTTACACCAATCCAATGGCGTCGCGTTGGCGCAAAGCTATATTTAGCTAACAAGTTCACAACGTATGAGATGTCTGGTCTTGTGCATGGAGCTAAGTACAATAAAGCGCCTATTATACTTATGTAGGGCACTTCCGCCTCTAGCACATCTTCGCCATCATCCTTCGGAAGAAGAGGTTCATTTTCAGGATTAAAACTACGGACGATCATGGGGGTGCTTGAAGGCTTAACCTTGTCAAAATGCCTAAGCATCTATCAACATGATGCTCAAGTTCCAAACTGAGACATAATCGTGTTCTCCCAAAATCTTTCATCTCAAAATCGTATTTCAAGTGTTCAGCGGTTTCCCTTAACTCTTGAAGGGCTTCCAATGAAGATCATGTCCAACATGAACTGCGATAGAATCCGAAACTTGTTATGGAAACGCGCGGGCATATCCCTTCCTAATCAAGTAGTCACTTTAGTGAGCGTTTCAACCTTATTGTAAACGCGCTCCGTGGTCTAGAGCCACTTGACTTGGGTAAATGACGTTCACCATGAACCTTCATATACATTCCGTATCTAGATCCCCATAGAAATACGTAGTGACCACATTTGTAAGCTGCATGTTCAGTTATTTGGAAACTACCAAACTAACAAGGTAGTGGAGTGCAATGACATCCATTACGAGAGAATATGTCTCATCGTAGTTGATTCCAGGGAGTCTTGTGAGAAGCCTTGCGCCATAAGGCGAGATTACCATCTCTTTTTCTCATCATGCATTCTAACGAAGACCCATTAGTCAATAGGTTTTATGTTAGGAGGTGTTGGCATCACTAGCTCGAAACCTTCCTCTTCGCTAAAGAATCCATCGTAACCTGAATCGCATCTTTCCATTTAGGCCAAATTTCTCTACGTTGGTATTTATTCATCAACGAAGCATGGTTCGATATCATCGGACTCAACAAACTCATGCGCAATGAAATGCGCGACTACATCATCAATTATGATGGAGTTTCTATCCCACGTCTCATGTACACTAGTGTAATTTTCATAGAGCTCTATATTCAGGAATATGTTCTAATGTTGAGG
Organism: Rosa chinensis; assembly: GCF_002994745.2. Classification (NCBI taxonomy): domain Eukaryota; kingdom Viridiplantae; phylum Streptophyta; class Magnoliopsida; order Rosales; family Rosaceae; genus Rosa; species Rosa chinensis. The sequence continues at coordinate 61,951,125 of NC_037089.1, forward strand.
CGTCCTCCAACGATAACCATAATCCGGAAGATTCTCATGAGACGGATTTTGAGTCTTGATGATCAAAGGATTGGAATGTGCCAAAGTATCCTTCAAACCCACTGGCCTCCCACGCATCCTAGCTGGGGCCATGGCCTATACCGCCAGAGTTCCACTCTCTTTGGCATTGGCACCATGCCTACCTCCGTGTATGGTGGCGCTACGTCCTCTTGTAGGGACGTCCTTCCTTGCAGGCATGTTTGCAGCGTATTTGTGTGATCTCATCACTTTAACAGGGATCGAGATGAGACATAGTAGGGACAGATCACGACAATTCCTATCGTTCCTGTTAAACATTCGTGTTCTTATCTCCCCCTAACAACGGGAAGATTGTCTCATCAAAGTGACATTCGCAAATCTAGCGGTAAGGAGATTGCCCTGCAAGGGCATTTAAGTGGTGGATGATTGTTGGAGTTTCAAATCCAACTGAGTTGCCCATTCGTCTGTAAAGACCTATCATAGTGCGTAGTGACAGAGCAATTGGCACATAAATGGCTCACTCAAATGTGCGTAAGTACAAAATACTTGTACCCAGTCACTAGTTGTAACGCAGAGATACATTGAGTGACGGTAGGTCATAGACGAATTAGCATAGCTGCATGCGATATTGCATCACCCCAAGCAGATATAAGGAGATTAGTGCGCATTACCAATGTTCGGACTACCATCGTAGTCGTTTCCATGAGACCATTTGGGTGTGTACATGGGAATGTGATGTCCAACATCAGTCCCATTGCAATAACCATAGAAAAAAGTCTTCGATATAAACTCTCTTGCATAGTCAAATCCAATTGACTGAATAAGATGATCCGGGGAGTGAGCCCGTTGTCATATGATATGTGCTACGAGTGTAGCATAAGCAACATTACAAGTGGACAATGTCACAACATGTAACCAACGTGTTTGCATGTCAACCAACATCATGAGATATTTAAACATCCGCAAGTTGGTTGAATCAGTCCACAGAATCCCCAAGGATTCTATGTAAGAACAAAATGAGTATTTTCATATCCTTTGCATAGGATGGTCTCAGTCCTAATTTTCCTAAGGAACGGCTTTTGTAAAATGAGCGAGAGTCTTTAGAAGCAACCAATGAGAATTTTAGTTAGGCTTGAGCTTCTGAAACGCTATTTGAATCAAGTTGGTGATTGCAGCATCACCTAGGGCGCCATCACCATGATGGACGCTATCCATGGTGTCATAGATATGGACTGTGCCAACCCTAGGTTGGTGGTGAACGGGGGCGGTGCCCTAGGCAGCAGAATCGGTCACACTTAGTCCAAAGATCAACTTTTGATTCATGCTTCATTTCACTTGATAGAGAAGATGTCCATGTGAAGTTTTTAGTAGACGAATCATCATATCATGACCAGGATGACCTATCCTATCATGACAATGCCAATATGTGTCTAAATCTAAGAGATATTCTCTCATAACTTTATTTGATTTAATAGCTCGAATAGTGACATAAAGCCCACTAGAAAGACACATAAACTTCTCTAAGATGCGCCTTTGTTCGCTATCATTAGAGGTATTGCAAAGGAACTCATTTCCGTTCTCTACAAGCGTTTTCGCATGGAATTCTTTGGCAATTCATAGGTGCGATTTGCCCTAGGAGCGTAGAGAGTTTTTGCGACAGTAATCAAGGTGCCATTTGGCAGGGGGAACTTGGGCTATTCCATGTCCTTGAATCAATATTGATGACTCAGCCATCGTAATCACAAAAGTAATATGCTCACAATCAAAATTGAGTCATCATAAGAAGAACTCGAAATTTTATTCATAAGCCAACGGAGTTACATCATTGTCTGTTTGACCAAAGAAAATCTAATCCAAAATGCTAGCTAATGCAAAACAATGGTAGTCTTCTAACTTCTTTCGGTAATTCCAAAATAAATGTGACCAGGTGAGTAGAGAGATGTCGGTAGAGTAAGGCTCGCTTAAGTACCACTAATCTCAGAACCTTCCTAGACATCACACTTACTTTGGGTGAAAAAACTAAACCATTGGCATTTACTACAAAAATATATGGCAATTGCTTATTACATCTCTTGGAAAAATAAAGACTTCAACAGAATTGGCGATCTATTGATCCCAGCCAGATTTGTAGTCTTCAACCCTTCACTCTAGATCATCTTCTTGATCTTCTTGTTCCACATAGTGAGCTTCTCTTGCTTCACAATATGCTTTGTAGGCTGTGACAATTTCTACACGAGCTCTACAAATGTGTGCCCAATGATCAGACACTCCACATCAAGAACATACATCTCTTTACTCAAACTCCATCGATTGAGGCGCTTTGAAAGCATCATTTAGATGGCTCATAGTGTTGGTGGCGCCACCAACATGGCCAGAGGCATTGCCTCCCTCTCTCTTTCCATGTTGACCTCTTCGGTTCCGTGTTGGCCTATTTTGGCGATTACCTTTCCAAATAGAGCCATTATATGGACCAGAACGTCCAGAAGTATCCCTAAGGTTAGGGTTTCACTCTTGGCACCTTCTCTTACGGGCGCGACTATAATTGGATTCCAGAATATGCTCTATTTCCACGGATCTGGAATTATAGTTCTTCACAAGGATGTTGTCATGCTTTTCAACGAGATTCATAGCTCCAATGAACTCATGAAACCTTGTGATCAGTCCTGCAGTAACATCAATTCGATAGTTCTTAGCAACTATCATTGCAGCGACATGGAAGGTAGAGAGAGTCTTCTCAATCAACATCGCATCTGTGATCTCTTTACCACAGAATTCCATTAAGAATTTAATGCGAAGTGCTTCCAAGTTGTAGTCAAGAACTGACTCGAAATCACAAAAGCAGAGGCTATGCCATCTCACTTCTAGGTCAGGAAGTATGGAGTCACGGATGTTGCCAAATCTTTCTTCGAGTGAGACCCACAACCTTCTAGGGTCTTCTTCATTCATACACTCGTACTGGAGCGAATCATCCATATGACGATTCATTAGGATGATGGCTTTTGCCTTATTCGCCTCTAAGGCTACTCTATTAGCTTCCAAAGCTTGAGCTTGCTCAACAGTTAGCATGTCCTGGCTAGGCTCGAGAATCGTATCTAGGATTCCATCGGCCTTGAGATGCTGGCGGACATCACAAACCCATATGTGATAGCCAGAGCCAGTTGTTCCTAATGGAGCAAAGTCCAATTTGTTCAGGTTACTCATCCTGAAAGAGAACAAGAAATTAGGGTTAGTTTCAGAGCGAAAAAGGCTACCACGAAAACAAATAAAATTTCTGAGCGTAGTCGCTTCTAAGAAATTAGGAATTTCCGAGCATAGTCGCTTCCAAGAAATTTGATTCCAAGAGGGGTTGGATTAGATCGAAACAATGATGTGTTTGTGGTCAATCATAACATCTCAACAAACTCTAAGTTTGGAGGACTCTACAAGCTCCGAGCTTGGAGTGAGCACAAACCCCCACAGTTCGGGTTTTAGTCTCCCCTATGAAGAAGAAAGGGGGTAGAAGACGGGAGGTTGCAAGTCCCCGAGAAAAGAAGAGGAAAAGAATAAAAACTTCAAAAACGGGAACTTTTAGTAAAACATACCTCTTAGGATTGCATAACGTATTTGGTCCTTGTCATAGGATTTGGAGATGAGCTTCAGTCCTAGTGAAAGCAAGCAGACTTGTAGGATTGCAGCGTGGTCGCGAAGTAGCAGGGATTGCTAAATCGCGGAGTGACGGAATCAGGCAGGTTCGAGGAGTCGCGAGGCCTCAAGTTCATGGAGTCGCAAGGCTGCTTGTTCATGGAGTCACGAGATCACGGGGTGTTGAGGGGATGCTTCGGAGATGTTGCGGGGATGCAGAGAGGTTGCTGCGGGATTGCTGCAAGGATGTCGCAGGGCCACTGCGAGGATGTTATGGAGTCATGGGGTATCGGGTCGCGAGGTCGAGGGGTTCGCGGGAGAGTTGCAATGACACTGGGGTCACAGGATCGAGGTGTCGTTGGTGAATCGCGGTCGCGAGGACAGAAGCCAGAAGGCAAGCAGGGCTTGTGGGCGCTGCAGGGGCAGCGCGAGGCTAACCTGGTAGGGTTAGCGTTGAGTTGTAACGCGGGGGCTGCGGGGGAAATAGTAGCGCAGGCAAGGCTAATCTGGTGGAGCTTGATCAATTTCTAGGGTTTTGGTTTCTAAAGCTAGAGTTAGGTCTCGTGCTCATAATGTGTTGTAGAGAAACTGAAATTGAGAGGAATTTGCTGTATATTCTCATTGATAATAGGGGTCTCTTTATATAGAGGATTACAATGCATAGAATCCAAATCATACAAAGAAAGTAATCATACATTGAATAGGAATCTAGATCCTTCTAATTAATGTAACTCTATTACCACTAGGTCAAGTAACCTAGAGTTTGGGCCAGACACAGAATAGAGATTTACTTAAACAACACTATCTTTTTCAATAATTATCTCAGAAATTTTTTATTTTTTTGAACAATGTCAAGTTATTTTGTGGTAAATAAATAATTATGGGAGCACTAACTCATCTTTAATGCTCCCAATTGTTTTTTTTTTATGAGTAAGGTTAAGTTAGGTATTTGAAAGAGGTTTACTTAGCAAATTTTATTTTTTTAAAAGCAAATAGGAGGTGTAAAGAGATGAGAGGTCAAATAAGCAAATCTAAAGGTCTCAATAGAAAAACTCGTGCTCTATATATGAAAGTTTTCCTCAATGAAAATTTGAAATCAAAACAAGAATTAAGCCATAAATCACACTTTGACAATGCTATAATGTCGGCATATTGATTTATTTCTTTCCATATGTCTTTATACAAGCTACTAAAGAGTCCAACGAGAGTCGAACTATCTGTTTAAACGAAAAGAAAACCAAAGCGCTCCTAGTGTCTTTGTGCGACGCCGCTAAGCCTCCGGGCACACCACTAATCCCAGCCGTCATGTGGCAAGGAAACATCCTGGTATGGAATTGCAGAGGAATTACAAACCAAGAAACGCAGCGTGCTCTTGTGGATATGGTCCAATTGAAGCGCCCTCAATTAATCTTCCTTACTGAAACCCTAGCCTCACCAAAACAAATTGATTCCCTCACTAATCATTTAGGTTTTGCTGACAATATTTGTTCCTTCACGAGCAAGACTCCCAGGGCATTGCACTTTTATGGAGTGCTGAGTTACACGTTAATATCCGCACCTCCTCTCCACATCATATCGATGCTGAGGTGTGTGAAACCGGTGCTCCTGCTTCCTGGCGTTTCACCGGGATTTATGGTGTAGCTTCCAGAGCCAATAGCAACAGAACTTGGAACTTGATAGAAACCCTAGCAAATGAAGTTTGCTCTCTACCTTGGCTTATGGCAGGAGATTTCAATGAGTTGATGTGGCAATCTGATAAATCTGGTGGCCCACCTCGAGCTGCTGCTCCAATGGCTCGTTTTAGACGCACAATGGTCTCTGCAGGCTTGATGGATATGGGTTATGTGGGTTGTAAGTATACATGGTCTAACAAATTCACAAAGGAAAGGTTAGATCGTGGATTTCAGTCTATACCATGGAGAGATCTATACCCCTATAGCAGAGTAGTTACATTACCTCCTTCGGATTCTGATCATATTCCCCTGCTTGTGGAAGTAAGGGCAGAAAGCAATCAAAATAATAGAGCGGGCCGGCGCTTCCGTTTTGAAGAAAGTTGGCATGGTAATGACATGTGCATGGAGATCATTCGACGCAACTGGGCAGCACCGTTAACCGGTAATGTGTTGCAATAGCTAGACACTAAAATCGGTCTTGTAGGTAAACAACTCATGAACTGGCATTGTGTGGAGTTTCAGAAACAGAAAAATGAACTCCATGAACTATAGGAAAAATTATATGATATCATGAAGCAGCCTTTTTCATCTTGGCAGTATGAGGAGCAAAGATCCCTTCATGTTAGGCAAAGCCATTTACTTGCACTTCAAGAAAAATACTGGAGACAAAGGTCAAGGGCAATTTGGTTAAAAGAGGGTGATCGTAATTCTGCATATTTTCATAGAAAAGCATCAAACAGGAAGAGTCGTAACTCCATAAAGAGCCTCAATAATGAGGTAAGGGAATGGCCGAAGGATCCAGCTGAAATTAAAAGGCTGCTCTTGAATTACTATAACAACATTTTTACCACAGAAGGAGTTGATGATGGGGTTATTTTAGAAATATTTATAGCCACTCCAATGAAGGTTACGGCCCTCATGAATGAGGACTTAAACATGTCGTACTCTGATGAAGAAATTAAAGATGCTTTATTTCAAATGCATCCGTCCAAAAGCCCCGGCCCTGATGGTATGTCTCCATTCTTTTTTTTCAGAAGTATTGGCATGTTGTTGGTCTTGATGTATGCACTGCTATCCGTAACTTCTTAGAGAATTGTGAGATCCAGGAAGAATCAAATTTTACACACTTATGTCTTATTCCGAAAATAAAAAATCTTACTGATGCATCTCACTTTAGACCTATAGCTCTATGCAATGTAACTTACAGAATCAGTTCCAAAGTCATTGCCAATAGATTGAAGAGATGGTTGCCTGACATTATATCTCCGCTTCAGAGTGCTTATGTGCCTAGAAGATTGATTTCAGACAATACACTTGTAGCCACTGAGGTGGCACATTTTATGTACAAGCTGAGAACTCAAGAAGAAGGTTTTGTCTCCCTCAAGCTGGATATAAGCAAGGCTTATGATCGCGTTGAATGGTCCTTTCTACAGGCCATGTTAACAAAACTAGGGTTTGCATCGAAATGGATCCATATGGTGATGAGTTGTGTCGCGTCTGTTAGCTATTCCATTCTAGTTAATGGCAAGTCCACTCCAAAAGTGAAGCCAACAAGAGGTATTAGACAAGGTGATCCACTCTCACCCTACCTCTTTATTTTGTGTATTAAAGGGTTGTCTGCATTAATAACCCAAGCTGTTAACTTAGGAGCTCTTAAAGGTTTGAAGATGTGCCCTCAAGCTCCTATCTTGCATCACCTATTTTTTGCAGATGATAGTTTTCTCTTTGGTGCAACCACCTTGACTGAGTGTCTTAAAATTAAAGAAATTCTGAATACCTATGCAAGAGCTTCTGGCTAGCAAATTAATTTTCAGAAAAGCAATGTGGTATTCAGCAGAAACGTTCCAAATAGCCACCAAGCTGAATTAGCTTTGATTTTAGAAGTCAAGTGTGTAGATGAGCGTGACCGATATCTGGGTCTCCCTTTGAGAGTTGGAAAATCTAAAACTCAGATTTTTCAATACATCAAAGAAGAATTAAAAAAGAAGTTGGTGAATTGGAAGAACAAAATTCTCAGTTGTGCAGGTAAAGAAATTTTGATTAAAGCAGTAGCTCAAACCATGCCTTTGTATGCTATGAACTGCTATCTTTTGCCTAAAGGTTTATGTGATGACATACATCAGCTTTGTGCGTCTTTCTTTTGGGGAGACACTGATGAGAAGAAAATAATTCATTGGAGGAGTTGGGAAAAACTTTGTCTTACTAAACAGGAAGGTGGAATGGGGTTTAAGAACATCTACACTTATAACCTGGCTATGCTAGCAAAATAGGGTTGGAGGCTTGTTACCAATCCTCATTCCCTAATTGCTAGGTTGTACAAAGCAAGATATTTCCCACATGGTTCCTTTTGGGACACCGAGTTAGGGGATGCACCATCATTTTCATGGAGAAGTATCCTTGGGGCCAGATCTATTTTGAAAGTAGGTATCAGATGGAGAATTGGGGATGGTTCTGAGGTACATGTCTGAAATGATAATTGGGTGCCAAATTGTCCACAATACATGATTCAGAGACCTGAAAATACCTCTCTTGATAGGGTTGCAGACTTAATAAGGTCTTATGATCGATCTTGGAATTCTGAGGCAGTGCATACCTTATTCCATCCTCAGGTTGCTACACAGATCCTAAAGAGCCCTCTTAGCCGACGTTCAATGCAGGATAAGCTTTTGTGGAGCATGGAGAAGCGGGGTTTTTTTACTGTCAAAAGTGCGTATTGGGTGGCTAGAGTGCACGTACTTGGTAATGTCCTAACTACAACATCGAATGGTGATCCATTTAGAGAATTATATATGGAGGAGACTGTGGAAAGCAAATGTCCATGGCAAAGTTCAAATATGTGTTTGGCATGCATGTAGCAACTTACTACCCATAAGAGACTGCCTGCTTACTAAGGGGTACATGGGAGAAGTCAGCTGCATGCTATGCACTCATAGACTGGAAGACACTGCCCATATTTTTTGTAAGTGTCCAGTAGCTCTTGAATTATTATCTGGTGCTCCCTTTAATGTTCAGAGTTCTCTTCTTCCTAATCTTAAATTCAAAGAGTCGCTGTAGCAAGCTTTGCGTCTTAAGGCTGAGATCTTTGAGAAACTCATGATGATCATATGGACACTTTGGAAGAATAGAAATTCAAAATTATGGGAGAATCGGTCACAAACTGCAACTGATATGCTCTTTAGTTGTATGACTTGGCTTGAGGAGTTTTAAAAGGCAAGAAAGCATGTTGTCTTGCCGGTTAAACAGGTACAACAGAGGTGGAGGCCTACTGCTGCCAATAGAGTAAAAATTAATGTTGACGGTGCATTTTTAGAGCAATTACCACATGGAGGAATTGGGGGAATAATTCGTGACTCAAACAGCCAATTCATTGCTGCCTTTGCGCAACCGGTGCAGCATGTTAATTCTGCAAAGCATGTTGAACTGTTAGCCATTAGAGCTGGTGTTGACCTCGCCAAGCAGCTGCAACTTCACCAAGCAACAATTGAATCTGATTGCCTGCAAGCGGTTCAAGAGATTGCATTTGCAGATTATCAGTTTTTGGACTTTGAAAGTGTCATTGACGACATTCGAGTTGGGATGATGGACAGTCAAGGGGTCCAAATCTGTTTTGCACCTAGATCGAGCAACAAAGTTGCTCATAGGCTAGCCAATATGGCTTTTGAATCATATCAAAATGAAACTTGATTTGGTTCTATTTCAAATTGTATTCTGGACATTATACATGAGGTTTACTTAGCAAATTTTATTTTTTAAAAAGCAAATAGGAGATGTAAAGAGATGAGAGGTCAAATAAGCAAATCTGAAGGTTTCAATAGAAAATCTCGTGCTCTATATATGAAAGTTTTCCTCAATGAGTGTATATTGAAAAGAAAAAAGTGATTGAATTTAATCTAATAAATCATTATTAAATTAGGTGCAGAAGTAATTTTCTCCATCTAACTCAACACAATATTTGATTTATCATTGATAAAATTTCTAGACTCATATGCCCAAGAAAACACGAAATATGAAAAAAGGGATGGGGCCTATTCGGGTATTTCGCCTAAATTCAATGTAGTCGATAGTGGCGACTCACTTCGGTTCCCGCTTTGGTGAGCGGAGGAGCAAAAACCCTAAATCCCCAAATTGAGTAGCATCGTCAACAGTGAAGAATTGTTCAATTGAAGCTGAGCAGAGAAAGCATTGTGATTGGTGAGTCCCATTTCTCATTGTTTGCTTCAATTATGTTTGGGTTTTGTTGTAGAAGATTGCAATTACTAGTTCCAAGCTGTAGCAGCATTTCTCTTGATTCTTCAGTGACCCATTTTCTAAAGGCATCACCTTTTAGCAGATCATATGCATCATTATTAGGATCTGCAATAGATGATGAAAAAGGTCACTCCTTTACAGTTTCATACCTTATAAACTCATGTGGGTTGTCCCCAGAAGTGGCTCTCTCTCTGTCCAAGAAGCAGAAGAGGGTACAGTTTGAATCCCCAGAAAAACCAGACTCGGTTATTAAGCTTCTAAAACACTATGGACTTAGTGATACCCATGTCTCCAATATTGTTAAGAAACGCCCAGACCTGCTCTTAGCCAATGCTGAAAAGATCCTTTTGCCCAAACTTGAGTTTTTCGCTTCTATTGGCCTTTCGGGCACTGACCTTGCTCGGGTTGTTTCCGGCAACCCAAATGTTTTGAACTTGAGCTTAGAGAGAAATCTGAGACCCTGTTATGATATGATCAAGAGTCTACCTATCCCAGACAAAATGGTGGGTCGTGTCTTTTCGAAATTGTATCAGGGATTCATGGTCAGCGCAAATGTACTAAGCAATATTGCCCCCAATATTGCATTTCTGAAGGAAGTTCAAGTGCCAGAATCCTCGGTCAATCTGTGTCTGAGCAATACCCTTTTTGCAGTGTCACGGGAAAACCAAAAGTTTAAGGAAAACGTGGAGAAAGTCATCAGTATGGGAATAAGCCCGTCTTCTGCAACCTTTTTGAAAGCCTTGTATGTGATTTCTGTGATGGATCACTCAAAATGGGTACAAAGGATGGAATCATATAAGATGACATTCGGTTGGACTGAAGATGTTTTCTTGTTGGCATTTAGAAAAAATCCATTGTTTATGGCATTGTTAGAGAAGAAAGTTTTAAGTAAAGTTGATTTTCTTGTCAAGAGAATGGGTTGGCAGCCTGCATTTGTAGCTAAATATCCTAGTGTTCTAACATTTAGTTTGGAGAAGTGGATTATACCTAGGTGCAAAGTTATTAGAGTGCTTCTCTTGAAGGGCTTAATAATAAGGGGAGAACATTCTTTGATTGGTACTGCCCTGTTGGCTGGTAAGAATTACTTCTTGGATAGGTTTGTGATCAGATATCAGAAGCAAGTACCTGAGTTATTGAATATCTTTCAAGGGAAAATGAGTCTTGCGGACGTTGGCTTAGGGTTTGAGGAAACAGGTGGAACGAAATAATTGTAGGAAGGAGGGCTGTTCTTTTTCTTAATTCAAGAGTATCAGAAGAACCACTTATTCATTGTAAGTTCTGTTTACTTTGTTCCATCTTGTCAAGAGGTTTAATAGGTTATGCACACATACACACAATAAGAAATTATTGTGTATGTAACATATCTATTGTTAATGGAAATCTCATTCTACCATGAGCATCTCTATGTATGACTTCATCAAGTATGATGTACTAAACCTTTGTGGTAGATTAACAATCAGGTTTTTTGCACACTATACCTACAATTTGAACCGAGTTTAACAGTCCTAAATGACATTAGACATTTGCCTTTGAAAGTTCAAATTTCTGATGACCTTGTTAATTTTGCTAGTTTCTTCTTTCCATTGTTGGGACTTTGGATCTATATTTCTTCTGGTAGTTACTAGTTTATGTTATGACGGAGCTTTCTTGAGGGGGAAAAAAAAAGCGTTGCAATTGGCATGTTATCTGACCAGAATTCGAAATTCTCTGTTCATAAAGTTGACGTGTATCCTTCCAGGTGTTCTGGTATCAAGGTTCTCTGCTGTCCAGAGGCTTGGTATGGGGAAACTCGGCCTTTTCTTTTCTATTGGTATCACCTGTGAAATATCTTGAGTAAGTTTGTGAAATAGTATCAGCAAACATTGTCTAACATTGGATATCTATGTGTATGTGAGTGGATTGGAACATCTAGACTTGGGGAAGAAAAATATACAACGAAAACATCATAAAACAAGTGTGGATACCTTACAAGACCATCCCTTAAAGCTTTTGTGAATATAAGCATCTGTTCTGCTGTGTCTAATGATGTATAACACTGCACTACAGCAGTTTCAGTCTAACATTCTTTTGGGTGTATTGGCTTCTTAATTTCATTTCAGTTTAACACTGTTCTGATGATTTTTTAGTGCGTCTTCATTCACATTCTGGAATCCACATTTCTGATTTCTGTATACATTAACTCATTTCCCAAAGCATGAAAGCTCCAAAGCAGAATCAAGAAAGACTGTTAATTAGAGATGCCAAAACCAGCAGTGAATCTTGCATTGCTACGAGTGTGTTCAGTTTTCTTTGCCTGGAGTTTTACTGATAAAAGTAAATGTAGAGTGTAAGTGGAAATATGCTTGGTTCTTGAAATCTGCAGCAGGACAGGTATTTTCTTATATTTTAATTTGGAAGTGCAGAATCAGAGCAACTGATCAAAATTAAAACCGAGACTAACAAACTTAGGAACTAATGAAATTCATCAAATAGTCTAATTTCAGATATCAAGCATGAACAATGTTGAGATTCACATCATGACAGACTTTAAATTCCTCCAAAAAGAGGAGTTTAGAAATCTCTACAAGTCTACAACACACCCCTCAAGTCTTAAGTGCAGATCTCAATGACAGCTAATCAGAGCACTGAAGGGAGAAAGAGTGGCATTGTTGTAATAAGTGTAGTGACATTGTAGTAATTTCCAAATTTGGGGAATGAGAACGAAAATAGTGGCGAATCATTCGGTTGCCGCGGGGGAGCAAAACCGTAGATCCCCAAATTGAAGCTGAGCAGAGAAAAACCACTAGTTTGGTGAGTCCCATTCTTCTGATAAATATGTTTGGTTTTTGCTGTAGAAGATTTCAAGTTCAATTACTAGTTCCAAGTTTTCATTGCATTCAAAAGGAACGTCTTTTCAGCAGATTTTATTCATCAAAATCACTAGTAGGTCCTCAAGGTACCTCTTTTACAGTCTCATACCTTATAAACTCATTTGGGTTCTCCCCAGAACTTGCTCTCTCTTTGTCCAAGAAGCTGTGGGTACAGTTTGAATCCCCAGAAAAACCAGACTCTGTTATTAAGCTTCTGAAACACTACGGCCTCAGTGGCACCCACGTCTCCGTAATGGTTAAGAAAGACCCAAGGCTGCTCTTATTCAAAGCTGAGAAGATCTTTCTGCCCAAGCTTGAGTTTTTCAGTTCCATGGGCATTTCAGGCACTGTCCTTGCTAGGCTCCTTTGTAACAACCCAAGAATCTTGGCATTAAGCTTAGAGAGAAGTCTCAGACCTTGTTATGATATCACCAAAACTCTACATATCCCCGATGAAAAGCTCGCTTATTTCTTTAGTGACTTCAGGCGGACTACTTTCAAAAGATTGTGCATTGTTGCTCGCAATGTTCAAGTTCTGAGAGCACATGGTGTGCCACAATCCTCATTTCCTCTGTGGGTGCCCTTTTATTTTAATGCACTGTCCTATGACTCTGAGAGGGTCAAAGAAAATATTGACAAGGTCATCAGCATGGGACTCCGCCCTTCATCTGCCACATTCATGAGAGCACTGTTTGTGATATCAGTGACGGATGCATCAAAATGGGAACAGAAGATGGAATTTTATAGAAACTGGGGTCTGACTGAAGATGACGTGTTGTTGGCATTTAGAAAGAGTCCCTTGTTTATGTCCTTCAGTGAGAAGATTATATCCAGTAAAATGGATTTTTATGTGAATACAATGGGTTGCCAGCCCTCAGATGTGGCTGGATGTCCAGATGTTCTAACCTATAGTTTGGAGAAGCGAATCATACCTAGGTGTTCAGTTATCAGACTTCTCCAGTTAGAGGGCTTAATCGCAAAGGAAGATGTATCTATAAGTACTATTCTGAAGACAAGCGAGAAGTGGTTCTTGGAAAGGTTTGTGATCAAATATCAAGGGCAAGTACCTGAATTGCTGACATCTTACAAGGAAAAATCAGTCTTGCAAAATTTGGCTTAGGATTAGATGAAAGAGGTGGAGAGAAACATGTCTAGGACAAAGCTTGTTATTAGAATTTGATGATTCTGAGGATTAAGTTCTACTACTATTCTCATTGTGCTTTAAACATTACAATTCCATTTCTTTTATTATGTTCTGTCTTACAAAGAGAGTTTTAAATGGCTATGCAGAAAATTGTTGTACTTTTCTGTGTATGACTTGACCAAAAAATGTAGTGCAATTGTTGTAATTTCCAAATTTGGGCATTGAGAATGAAAATAGTGGCGACTTATTCAGTTCCCCTAGATCCCCAAATTGGCAAATTGAGTAACCTGATCAACAGTAAGGCACTAACCAATTGAAGCTGAGCAGAGAAACCACTCTAGTTTGGTGAGTCCGATTCTTCTGGTAAATATGTATGGTTTTTGCTGTAGAAGATCTCAATTACAATTACTAGTTCCAGGTTCAGTTACCCATTTTCATTGCATTCAAAAGGAACCTCTTTTTAGCAGATCATATTCATCAAAATCACTATTAGGTCCTCAAGGTCCCTCTTTTACAGTTTCATACCTTTTACAAACTCATTTGGTTCTCCAGAACTTGCTTTCTCTTTGTCCATGAAGCTGTGGTGGGTGCAGTTTGAAGGCCTTTTGTAATGAGTCTGGATAATGCCAAGTTTAAGGAAAATGTCAACAAGGTCATCAGTATGGGATTTTGCCCTTCGCGTTTTATTTTTCATGAATGCACTACTTGTGATTTCTAAGATGCTCCCATAAAAATGGGAAAAGAAGATGGAGTTTTATAGGAAGTGCGGTTGGACTGAAGATGATTTCTTTTTGGCATTTGAAATAATCCCCTCTGTGATATTGTCCGAGAAGAATATTTCGAGTAAAATTGATTTTTTTTTTTTTGTGTGAACAGGTCGAGTTGGCAGCCCGCATACATAGCTGGAACTCCGAGTGTTCTACCTTATAGTTTGGAAAAGTGGATTATACCTAGGTGTTCAGTTATTAGAGTGCTCCTGTTGAAGGGCTTAATAACAAAGGGGGAGTTTTCTTAGGCAGCTGGCACACTGACTAGCAGTAAGAATTACTTCTTGGATAAGTTTGTGATCAGATATCAGGAGCAAGTACCTGAGTTATTGGATATCTTTCAAGGAAAAATGGATCTTGCGGATGGCTTAGGGTTTGAGGAAAGAGGTGGAGCAAAATAATTGTTGGACGAAGCTTTGCTAATTATTTTTTCTTAATTTTATGATTAAGAACATCAGAAGAACCACTTGTTCATTGTAAGTTCTTATTCATTATAAGTTCTCTTTGCTCCTGTTCTGTGCCATCAAGGTTTTTAAACTTTTAATAGGTTTTGCATACAAACTATATTACATTTGTGTATGTAACATAGGTATGATGACCATGACATAGGTATGATTTCATCAAGTATGATGTACTAAACCTCCTTTGCTTCTATAGATGCGTGCTTAGGTTAATGCATCATGGAAATCAGGTTGTTTGCACACTATAACTACTATTTGAACTGAGTTTAAGCTTACCAAATGTCCTAAATGACATCAAAACATTTCCCTTTGGAAAGTTCAAATTTCCTTGGACTTCGTTCTAGTTTCTTCTTTCAAGTGTTGGGTCTATTTATCTTGATTCTCTTCTTCAGAGTTACTAGTTTATGTTTTGCAGGAGCTTCCTTTGCCTATGATCATTTCTTCAAGAAAAAAATTGGCTGCCATCTAGCAGATCTAACCAGGATTCAATTTTCTCTGTTCACAAGTTGAGGATTATTCCAGGGTGTTATGTTATCAAGGTTCCCTGATATCCAGAGGCTTGGAAAAGCGAAAGTTTGGCCTTTTCAATTCTGCCAGTATCACCTGTGGAATATCTTGTGTAAGTTTGTGACATAACATCAGTATACTTTGTCTCAAACATTGGATGTCTATGTCTGTGGGTGCATGGATCATCTCAACCCAGGCTTTGGAGTTATTGAAGAAATGTGTGCAACGAAAACCTTGTAAAACAAGCGTGGATATCTTACAAGACCATTCTGTTAAAATTTTGTCTACTGTAGCATATGTTCTTTAGAGTTTTGCTGATATGTAACACTTCACTGTAGCTGTTTCAGTCTATACTTATTTTTTCAGTAACATTACCCTCTTATTTCATCTTTCCTTTTCCCTCAATATATGCTAACTTCAGCAGACATAAGTTTTCAGCATACCTGAACTCTTTCTGCTTTATACGTTGCTTTACTGGTTTTGCTTTCATATTATGAAAATGCTACATCTAAGACTAATTTCTTACCCGATGAGTTATTATCCACAAAGGCAACATTCTGAGATCAAATTATTTTGGTTCTGTCTTTGTAACGAGTCTTATTACTTGAAGACGACATTGTGAAGTGTGGATTGACATGGTCCCAAAGTTTCATAGGATGAAGGTGTGGTTGGAAACAGAGTGGAGTTTGGACGGACGGACGGACACTTTCGAATAATTGCATCTAGATTCCACCCGGTGTTTTCAATGCGTGTTTATTCAAATTCCAAAACCCACATTTTGGTATAAACAAACTTATTCTCAAACCATGAAAGCTCAGAAGCCAATTGAGAAAGTTACTAAAGTTAAAACGGCAGTGGATCTTTTTTGTTCTGCTACAAGCAGGTTCGTTTTCTTTGTCTGGAGTGTGATCTACAAAAGTTAAATATGGGCATCTTTATTGTTTAAGAATGCAGAGTGCTTGTTAATTTTCGAAATCTGCACCAGAACAGTGGTGATCAAAACAGAAACCAAGATTAACAAAGAATCAAAAGTTCAAAACTCATCAAACTAGTATAATCTTCTCTGCTCACATATAAGTACTGTATGATCCATGTCAGAATATGACAGACATTACATTCCCCTTCAAAGAAACTTAGAAATCCCTACAACAGACCTTCAACCATTTGAAGTCCAAAAACATCGATCATGCCACTACAGATCTCAATCACATTGGCTTAGGAAAAGAAACAACCATGTATACACATTTGATATCATAGACTACCCAGGTTTCTTGCTTAGCCAAAAATCGACTACAGCTGCTGTCTTGGAACCCAACTAAGGAAAAGAAATTACAGAACTATAACTAGATATACAGAACACAAACGAAAGTATCTGATTCTTTTCTTTTTATTAAATTAAATTCTTTAGCATCCAAGATTGCCAAAAGATATATAAATGAACTTCACATTTCAGAACAACATGCAGTGCTGAGTACACAAACCCAAGAAAGATTTATTCTTTTTTTTGTTTTTTTCTGTTTTTCAAATACCCATTTTGATCAATCATCGCCAGCCATAGACTACTTGGGTGTAGGTGCTCTTAATCCACTTAAAGCTTTTTTTGAAAGACCCTTTCATCTTCTCCTCAGCTGAATAGACTTTGTATCCAGCAACCCTCTTCTTCCTCTGCAACTCTGGGTCAGCCAAGCTCCAGATCTTTGACGTGGATGTCCCCAAGCTGCTCTTGCCTTTCTTGATCTTCACATCTTTAACAATCTGATTATTTGGGTATGCACCAGAACTACCGGAGCCAGTATAGTTGACACTGTAACTCCTGAGATCTCTCATGCTTGTTGGTGGTGGTGGTGGTGGTGGAGCAGCTGCCTTGCCTCCATAGTAGACCTCCATCTGCATATTCCTCTCATCTCTGCTGCCTCCATAGTAGACCTCCATCTGCGTGTTCCTCCCATCTCTACAGGACTTGGATCTGTAATTCTCCATGGGAGTTATTAGAGGCAGGAAAGCAGAGCAGAAGGAGACGGAGTCGGTTCCAAGGCTTCAAAGAACCAGAATAAGGACAATGAATGAATGAAATATGAGGGAGGTGGAAGACTTTTCAAGAGTTTGGTTTAGGGCTTTTCTTTGTTAATGGGAATGTGATTAATTATTGGTAATATTTTAGTTGCTTTATATGTGTCAAACTTGGAACAGTTCAGGGTGTTTCATTTTAGTCTATTTTCCTTATATAATGTGCAATTTGGACATGTAACCACCCATCTATGATCTATTTATGAGTCTGACATTTTAGGGGTCCAGATTAATTTCAATCATCCAAACTAGGAATGAGCAAACGGGGGTGGGGGGCGGGGTACCCGCGGGTTTTCCCCGCATTTGTCTAACGGGGGCGGGGGCGGGGTTCCCCATCACATGTGCGGGGGCGGGGGTGGGGGCACTTATTTCCCCCGCGGGGGTGCGGGGGTGGGGGCGGGGTTTCCCATTACCCATGCGGGGTCCCCGTTTATCTTTTTTTTTTAATTGAGAACTATTATTTTTCAACCAATATATGGGGCATTTTTATAATTTTCTTATTCTAAAAAAAAAAAATAGAAAACTTATACGGGGTATTTATCTTTCCCATCCAGAATACACCTTCAAAGCGATTCGGGAGGATCCAACCGTTGGATGGTCGTATAATTTTGTGAGGATGATTCTAACGCCGATCCGGGACGATTCAACTGTTGGATCTTTGTATAATTTTGTGAGGATGATCCTAAGGGCGATCCGTGAGGATCTGACCGTTGGATCATAGTATAATTGTGAAAAGACAATCCTCTAGGTGATCTTTGAGGATCCAACCGTTGGATGGTCGTATAATTTTGTGAGGATGATTCTAAGGGCGATCCGGGACGATCCAACTGTTGGATCTTCATATTGTTTTGAGAGGATGATCCTAAGGGCGATCCGTGAGGATTTGACCGTTGGATCATAGTATAATTGTGAAAAGACGATCCTCTAGGTGATCCTTGAGGATCCAACAGTTGGATGGTGGTATAATTTTGTTTTGAGAGGATGATCCTAAGGCCGATCCGTGAGGATCTGACCGTTGAATCATCGTATAAATTGGTAAAGATGATCCTCTAGGCGATCCTTGAGGATCAGACCGTTGGATTGTCGTATAATTGTGATTTGTGATTTTGGCTGTTAGAGAAGACGCAGCCGGATTTTTGCCAAAAAAGAAGAAGAGAGAAGACGCAGCGAGATTTATAGAAATAAGAGAGAAGACGCAGCGGGATTTTATTACTTTACATTTAATCGCCAGATTGTGAAAATTGTTTTATAGAAATAAATATTTGTTTTAAACGTATTGCTTCCTCGTGACTAAACAAACAATTTCTTTCTTAAACACTGTCTCAAGCATTTGAAATACTTAATCGACCAAAACAATGATGAAAATAAAAAGAATAAAAAAATTATTTTTTGTCAAAAAAGAAAAGGAAAAAAAAAACAGAAAAGATGGAAAATAGAAAAAAAAAAAAAAAAAAAGGACCAATGCGGGGGGCGGGGGCGGGGGTGGGGAACCCATTACCCGCGGGGGGCGGGGCGGGAAATCCCCCATCTGATAATATCCCCAGACGGGGAACGGGGGCGCGGGGGAATTTGAGCGCGGGGGCGGGAGCGGGGGTCGCGGGGGCGGGGGAATTCCCCGTTTGCTCATTCCTAATCCAAACTATCTCATAAGGAAAAGTTATATTGCTAAATTTGGCAAACACCATCCACCTTACTTAATAGTTGAGACAATGAATAATTTGTTTTTTCATACATCTAGATGACTAAACAATTTTTAATTTTATTACTTTATGTGGAATGATCTTGGAAGCAATTTAGACAATGAACAATTTTGAACATGATAGTATATACTACCTAATGAAAAAGTGGAGAAAAAATTTGAATTGCTGAAATTGATTTAGATATATGTATTTTTCTATCACATGTCAACTGTATTGAGTTTTGTGGATATTTTAAGAAAAATTAAGAATATTATTGAAAATTTTAACAACCATTTCTTTATCATCTATCCATGTAGTCACATCAAATAAGTTGAAATTGATTTTGGAGCTTGGATTCATGATCAACTTTATTATATGGACTTGGAAGAGTTCAATTAGGTACCACAATTTGCCTTTGTTGTATTGGTATTTTCTTTATTTAATGTACAACAGTAACATGCAACCATATCCTTCTAGATCCCAAATTGACGTAATAAAATTGTTTGCCCTATTTCCATCTGATTGTAAATCATAAAGCAACGATCATGAAATTAGGAATTATAACTTTTAATATCTATGGACAGATGTTCTATTTGAGATTTAACTTAATTTGCATTCATACCCGTGCTGGGTTGCATGAGAAGCAGCCAGTTGCCAAGTTTGACTGGTCTTTGCACATGTGAAGCAGCTCAAGTTTGAATGTGAAAGCATAAAGCTCAGAAGAGGAAAACAAGGAGTGCCTCGCAGCTCATTTGACTTTTGCATCACGAGCACTTGTCACACTATGTATGATATGTATATAGTTATATACAAATACATATATGTATGACATACTCAACATTGTTGTAAAACAGAAAAAAATTTTGAGAGAGAGAGAGAGAGTGTTTGGACACAGAGAATCAGATATTCTGTACGTATTCATCTCACCATGAGGGGGTTTATATAGGAGTACATGATGTATACAAATAGGCAACGTTTAATAGCAACGTCAATTACTCCTATTCACAATCCTATCAATCACTAATCTATAGTGAAATGCATATATGACTCTCCATCTATTTACATGATATTAGCCATAATTATTTACATCACTCCCCCTTAGATATTTCATGTCAATAGTGTTGCCTAGGCTGAGCGCTTCTAAGTTGCCTCGTCAAAAATCTTGCCAAGTAATAAAAACCCTATGGGAGAAAAACAACCTTGGTCGAAGGAGAAAAAGAGCACAACGCGCGTGAATGTGGAGTAGTCGTATCACAATAGAGATAAGTGAAGTCTTCTTATCAGCATCATAAGTAGATAGTATGTCTACGAGAATGATGCATTAGAGTTACTACACCAAAACCTTGCCCGGTAAACCCAGTGGGAGAAACCCGTGGTCGAAGGGAAAAGATGAGAAAATGCATATATGTCTAATCAAAACATCTTCAGGATGTATTATAATTGGAGTGACCATGCTAAAGATGTGCCTCGTTAAAACCTTGCTAGGTAACAAAACCCAGTGGGACAAAATAACCCTGGACGAAGGACAAAAAGAGTACACGTGGTCAAGTGGGTATGCTTCAGGATACTCCCCCTGATTTCGACTCCCCTTGAAAATTACAAGTTAAGTAATTCAAATAGTTTACGTAGACCAATATCTTGAACATGCTTCTGGAATGTATACTTTGGTAGTGACTTGGTGAAGAGGTCTGCATGATTGTCTTCAGATCAAATCTGCTTCTGATGCTCTTGTTGTTGATGATTGAAGGAGAATTTCGGTGCAATATGTTTGATGTTGTCTCCTTTGATGAAACTTGTCTTTATCTGCTCTATGTAAGCAGTATTATCCTCGTAGATAATGGTTGGTTCATTAGTGGTGGAATGTAGTCCACATGTGCTTTGAACATGGTTTGTAATGGCTCTTAGCCATGTACATTCACATACTGCTTCATGAAGAGCTAGTATCTCATCATGATTCGAAGAGGTAGCAACAAGTGTCTATTTTGTAGACATCTAAGAAATTGCAGTATTTCCAATCGTAATGTAACGTCCCGTATCTCAATTTACCTGTTTACTAGTCATTTGGACGGTAAACGACAATTACTTTCACTTTTACTTTGTTTCGATTCTTTTAGTGGCCCTAAAAGTTGACTTTTTATTCGGATCAAAATTTGAGAAAATGTTCTTCGTGAAAGTTGTAGGGGACGTTAAACCGAGCGCGTGCATACGCGGTACGTAAAAATCGGAGCTCGTATGTGAAAGTTATAAGCAAAAATGTGAAAATTACTGTTCATGGTAAGTAATATATATTTGAAAAAGTTACTGTGGCTGGTAAGTTTTTCTTTCTTCTTCTCTCTCCTTCCTCCCGCGTTTTCTCCCTCTCCTCGACGCTCTCTACAACTCCGGCCATCTCCCTCTTCCAGCCACCTGGGAGCGAACAACCGGCACCGGTCGACTCCTCTACTCCTACCCAACCTCCCCACGGCGGTAACTCACGGCGGCTTGGCCGGAAAATGACGCATCGGGTCCTTGAAGTTTCACTGTAGCAGAAGTGGTCAACGCGGATATTTTCCGATTCCAGCCTTCTCAGGACACCAAACCGGAGTCGAAGGTTCGGTTTTTGCCAAGGATCGTTTTGCCCCTAGCCTTGAGCCACGATTTGCAGCGTGGAGGAAGAATCGAAGAGATGAATTTCTGGGTTACTATTCACCAATCGGGTTCAACTTTTCCTTAATTGTTGAGGTACTTCTACTCATTTTCTGACTTTGTCTCAGTTGAGAAAGTTGCTGGGTCTGTTGAGTAGGTGCTACTACCAAAGTTTGGTGGCCATCGGAGCTGGTGGCGGCAGTGGCGGCGCCGCCACTGTGGGCGGCGGCTGCAGCATGTAGGGCAGTGTTTTGATTCTAGTTTTTAGCCCATTAAATTGTATATATGTTGTAGAGCTTGTATGTGAAGTTTGGTGAATTATGGAGGAGTTTGGAATTATTTGTGAATTTCCGAAGTTTGAAGTTTTGTGATTGAATTGTTGGAAATCCGGCCGTTGGATTTCCCTTGTTTTTGTTGTGGATTATGTAAATTGAGGAATTGGTGTTGTGGAAGAGATTTGAGTGGAATTTGAGAAGTAATGGAGATAGGGATTTTCGAGGTTTCGTGTAGGTTCGTATTTATTTTATCGGATTGCTGTTTACGGAAATATAATTGTGTACAGGGCAATGTCGCGAGCTACGGGTAAATGAAGGAACTCGTTTGCATGGTCGCCCAATAGTATTGTGAGTGGACTTTTGATTTTAAGTGATGCATGCAATATTGTTTCGTAATTAATTATTACGTTTATTTATTTGAGAATATGAATTGATTTACTCGGTTATAAATTGAGAATGATTTTGGCTCTAAGTTTTAAAAGGATATTGCGAATTTCGAAATAAAATATGATTTGCTATCGACAGTGAGTTTGGTTTTCGGATTATAAAGTGATTTCGGATTTGATTGGGTTTTGAGATTTATGAAATATTATAAAGTAATTTCGGGAATGAATTGTTTTCGGATTTTAAATGGAATTTTTGTCGAGGAAACGATTGATTTAATTATTCTTTTAGCGTGTGGGACACGTTGTTGATTTTTGTGACTTACTACGAGAATTTTCGGGTACGGTTGGGAATCGTACCCGTGTTTTCTTTATTCGCAGGACTTATGGGGAAGCCTTATAGATTTACTGGATTTGAATGATTTTTACCCACCATACCTGGGTTGCTATATTTTATTGCTAGCTAGCCTATTAGTGCTCTTCCCTGCTTACTATGTGTTCGTGGGTGAGTAAGAGCAGAGCATGGGATGCTCCAGAGTGTGGGACACTCCGACCCGAGCCTGGGAGGCTCCCTTCTTTCGTATGGTGAAACTTCTTCCCCATATCTTATCGTTGCTTGACTAGCTGGGCTAGTTCGATTTCCACTGTAACCAGTGGGGCTGGTCTTATCTTTTTGAGAAATGAGATTTCGGTTTTACGATCTAGTTTTCGAATGTTGTGACTAGCGAGGCTAGTCGATTTATCGTTTAGAAATTCTTGGATTTAAAGCTAAATGTGTTTTTCTAATTGTTGCATGCATTGGTTTTTAATGAAATAAATGTGGGAAAATATGGAATCCTTCTTCTTTCAAATTGTTTATTTTTGTCCACTCACGCTAACGTTTTTCGTCTACTTTCCCCTGGGCTTTTCGGTTTTTAATGCCCAGTTTGCAGGTGTTTTTAGTTAAGGTCGGGCGTACGTGGTTCGAGGCATAGTTGATGAATAGCTTCCTCACTTCTTTGTTTGGCTCTGATATATTGTGAGTTAATGTTTTGGGTAGTCTACTTTAGGGGTGATTCGGCCAATTCTCGGTAGAGTTATCTCTAAGGTGGGCCCCGCAAGGCCACCTCGGATTTCAGGGTGAAATCCGGGGCGGGTCTTCTCACGTAAAGACATAACCATTTGGGAACGTGCCTTGTGCGGATCTGATAGATAGTCTATATCAGCTTATCCAACAAGGCGAGCATCATTTTGAGGATTAAGGGAGTTTGATCCATTCCTTGATGCGTAGGGATAGTATATGCCCATATTAGCCGTACCTCTAAGGTAGCGAAAAATGTCTTTTATGCCATTCCAGTGGCAGTGTGTTGGCGCAGAGCTATATCTAGCTAACAAGTTCACATTGAATGAGATGTCCTGTCTAGGGCATTAAGCCAAGTACAATAATGCGCCCATTGCACTTAGATATGGGACTTCTGGCACCAATATCTCTTCGTTATCATTTGCAGAACAATACGGTTCTCTGTAGACTTTAGACGACCATGGGTGTGTTTGCTTTCATCCTCATTAAAGCATCCTAACATCTTCTAGATGTAATTTGGTTGATGGACCAAAATTTCATATGCACTTGTCCTCGGGCTTCAGGTCAAGACAATAATCTGTTCTCCCAAGGCCTTTCATCTCAAATTCTGACTTCAGGTGCTTTGCGGTTTCCTTGATCTCTTCAGGAATATCAATCAAATTCATGTCTTTGACATAGACCGCTATAATTGCAAACCCGGAACTTGGAACTTGTTTCCTTAATAAACACGCATGGGCATAGTTTATTATTTACATATCCCATCCTGATCAAATATTCACTTAGACGGTTATACCACCTCCATCTAGATTGTTTCAATCCATAAAGTGAACGCCTCCAAAGTAATGGAGAGCGTGTTCCGTGGTCTAGAACTATTTGCATCGGGTATCATAAGTCCTTTAGGAACTTTCATGTATATCTCTGTATCGTGATCCCCATAGAGATAAGTTACGACCACATTCATAAGCTGCATATTCAGTTTTTCGGAAACTACCAAACTGAAAAGGTAGTGGAATGTTATGACATCCATTACGGGAGAATACGTCTCCTCATAATCAACCACAGGGCGTTGAGAAAATTCTTGCGCCACTAGACGAGCCTTGTGTATCACAATCTCGTTTTTCTCATTACGCTTCCTTACAAATACCCATTTAAATTCTACAGGTTTAACATGGGGAGGTGTAGGAACAACAGGTCCAAACACCTTTCTCTTTATCAAGGAATCTAATTCGACCTGGATTGCTTATTTCCCTTTTTGTCCAGTCATCTCTTCATTGAATCTGATCAACAAAGCAAGGTTCGAGGTCATCGCATATTATAGTTTCGGTGGCCACCGTAAATACAAACACATCATCGATGATGATCTCATTCCAATTCCAAATCTCACTAAATTTACCGAGATTTCTCTATTCTCGGGAGTGGGTTCAAATGTTGGAGCGTCCCCCAACATAGTCTCTTCTAGGACATACCCATAATTTGGATTTATCTCGTGAGATGAATCGGTTTGAGATTACGATGTCAAGAGGATTCGTTTGTGCCAAGTTTACCCTCTTCTGGGGATAAGAATCCTTCGAACCTAATGGTCTACCTCGCTTCTGGGCAGGGACATATGACTGGTTAGCCGCCATGGTCGTACCTCGTCCATCTAGGATGACACATCCTACAGGGACGTCTATCCTTGCAGGCACATTTGCAGCAGGTATATATGATCTCGTCACTTTAGCTAGATCAGAGAAAGCGTCTGGCATATTTTGGGCTACACTCTGTAGATCTAGAATTCTCCGCACTTCATTATCACATTGTGCTGTTCGGAGATCAAGATGAGATATAGTGGGGACATTCCACGTCAATTCACGTCGTTCATAAGGAACGGTAACGTTCTTATCTCCCCCTAACGGCGGGAAGACTGTCTCATCAAAGTGATAATCCGCAAATCTAGTGGTAAAGAGATCGCCTGTCAAGGGCTCGAAAGAGCATATAATGGATGGGATTTATAATCGACATGTATGCCCATCCTTTGTTGAGGAACCAATTTTGTACGTTGTGACAGCACAATTGGCACGAGGACTACATACCCAAATGCGCGTAAGTACGAAACATCAAGTTCGTACCCAGTCACCAGCTGTAACGTGGAGTAAGGTCGCCAAAAATTGACGTCGCTTTTGGGAAGCGCGCAATTTAACCCTGAAATGTCGTTAGTAGTATAAGTAAGTAGGGATCGTTCTATTCCGGGGATTGAGGGTACACCTGTCATTGTCAAACAATTAAACAATTAAAATTAAAACAAAGTATAATATTCACAAAGATATTCACAAGTATAAACATTATTTACGAAAAAGGGGGGATTTTGTTTTTGGTTTTTTCGAAAATGAAACTAAGTTAACAAAATAATTAAAATGCAAAAACATAAAAATACAAATGGAGTGAGAGAACAAAGATCAAAACCACATCCATATGCAAGAAATCCAATTACAATTCCTATAGTTGATTTTAAATGTCATGAGAGAGGAGTTGATCATGTGAAACATTCGAAAGCAAATGAATTCCCATATTTTACTTTTCAATGCTAATTAACCTAAGCGAAAGCACCTAGATTAATCCTATCAAACATGCAATCAAACCCTAGAAAGCTAGTCAATCATGTCATGTTTAACGCATTACACATAGAGAAAGGCTATCAACTCAAGTGTACAACTTAGTATGAATAAGTTCACCTAATTGCAATCCTCTTCAATTGAATTCGATTTTTGTCCAAAACCTTTACTACTTTGATTCAAGTTTACACAAAACGAAAAGTCGATTTCATGTTCTTAAACCTAGCACCAATTACATGCAAATCCTATAAGTGTCGACCCAAATAAGATAAACATATAAAAGTTTTCTATCATGCAAATTTAATTAAACAAACCCACATAAGCAACATAAAAATCAACATATAGAAATCACAACTTTATCTCAAAACATATAAACGGGCTTTAAACTTTGCCCTTAACATTATTTGTTAACTAGAATTCATAGTTCTACAAATCTAAACAAAGAAAACCAAAAGAAATTACAAGGAAAAAGATAGAATTACACCATGAAGGGAGTGGATGATGAAGAGTTTGAGACATTGATCTTGAATCTTTAAAGCAAGACTTCACTATCACGGCACAAGGTGGATGATGATGGCTATGAGGCTTCATGGCTCCTTCTTCTTCTTCTTCTCCCTTGCTTGAAATGCAAAACTAAGAACTAGAGAATGGAAAAGGAAAATGGAAAGGAAATGGAGAGACAAAGAAGATGAGATGGATGAAGGAATTGTGTGTTATGGATTCAGAAATTGGTGATTGAGAGTGAGAGGAGAAGGTGTTTAAATAGGGAAGAAAAAGAAGAGTGAAATGATGAGATGAAGAAAAATAATGAAAGTGGAGTATGATAGTGGTTTGTAAAATATGTAAAAGATGAGGTAATGATGAAAGCAAAGCATGAAGGTGAAGAAATGTGTAAGTGATGATGATCTTTTAGGGTAGAAAAATTGTATCCAAGGAAAAAGAAATGCTTTCTTCATATGGGTGGGAAACATGAATATGTGGTGTTGAGCTGTTTTCAGGTCAGTTTCTTCCCCTTTATTCCTTCAATTATTTCTCCATCAAAACTTCAGAATGAGCCTTCGACTTCTTCATAAAAAATGTTCCACTATGAGTGTATATCATCCTCACAAATTTTCAGAGCTTTATTCCATGTGGTTGGGCTGAAAATGCTGCTGGACCTCTTACAGGTCCAGTTTTCCGGTTTTGCTTCTGTAGAAAATTGGGCTGATTGTTTGAAGGCCTTCCACTCATATTTTTCTCTGGCACTCTTCATAAGAAATGATCCTTTGGGTGTCTAGAATGGATCTGGAAGGTTTCAGCTCATTTGAAGTTCATTTGGTCATGCGGCCGCTCTTTCTTCTTTGCTTGGCTCTGATTCTCCTAGCCGGAGTAAGAAAATATTCAAGGTTGACTTTTTAGTGCATTTTCATTCTTCTCCATCATTTCTAGGTAATTATAGACGTAACACTCATTTCTTCTTCATCTACTCCAATGTACCTAAAAATAGAAATTAAGTTAAAAATCGATTCGTTAAGGAATAACTAAGCAAAATGTGAGGAATTAACATTTAAAATATCACATTAAAATGCGCCTATCAAATTCCCCCACACTTAGCTTTTGATAGTCCCTTAGCAAAACAAAACAAAAAAAATCCAAAACAGAACAAAGACTTGACAAAAAGCAAGTAAATGACTCTATTGCTCCTAACTGTTGTCTCAGAGACTCCAAACTCCTGGCTTTCACGTTAAACACTTAATCAAAATCACAAAGATAATTCCATGGTTAATAAACCTGTGACATTCATATGACTAAGCAAGATATGGAGAACTTAAGTTATACATTGAATGATAGCATGTTTCGAACAAGTCCAATCCAAACTCACAGGGCATACTCTCGATTTTTCTCTCAGAAATGGCTATGCTTAAAAGCTTCACACTCAAGTATATGCAAGAGAACAAATTGTAAGGCAACAAACAGCTTGCATATTTCATCAATAAACACATTTTGTGAAGAATTTTTAAAGACCTCATGAAATGACTGAGTGCACAAATGGACCTAAACCATAAGCTCGACTGCGTAACTGACTCCACTAACCAAAGACTGCCCATCTCAAGGATCAAGTCAGCACTTAAAACAGGTTGTAATGGGGCTAAGCTAGGGTTTTTGAAATGAAGATTAAGGATACAAAAAATCCTAAGGACCTAGCAGAGCATATAAGGACCACCTTATGTCATCATTTTTGTAGACCAAATATCATTGTTTTGGGCCAAACCGCCAAACCTTCACTCTAACCAACATGGGAATGGACAAAGGCATAATTTTCAACTTTGAGCCTTCTACAAATTTGCAAGTCCAAAACCACGCTTCAACATTTTCCCAAGAGTTTTTTTTTTCAATTTTTCTTCTTTTTTGCCGCTTTTCTTTCTTTCTTTCTTTTTTTTTTTTTTTTTTTTTCAAGGCAAAATTTTTTTTTTCTTG
Source organism: Rosa chinensis (assembly GCF_002994745.2). Taxonomy (NCBI): domain Eukaryota; kingdom Viridiplantae; phylum Streptophyta; class Magnoliopsida; order Rosales; family Rosaceae; genus Rosa; species Rosa chinensis. The sequence goes on from NC_037089.1 coordinate 61,979,550, forward strand.
GATTTTCCCCACCCCATACTTGTCTTTCATCGTCACCCCTACATACTATGTCATGCTCTACTAAGTCCTTAAGACAAGGGTAGAGATATCCTGTACTAAGCTCATGGTAGGGTAGTGAGGGTGATGAAACAAAGGTTTTCAACGTAGGCTCAAAGGGGTTCATTCTAAGGAGTCCCACGACGGGCACAATTGGGGACACATGCTTGTTTGGCTATGGTGGTTACCCTAATGCCTTCTATCCTATCCAGGATCAGTGCATATTATGGCATACAAGTTTTGACAGTCACAACAGCCGAGTTCTAGTACTCTCTAGTCCATTAAAATCTATGGCACATGATCATTGGATTTTCAAAGAAAGATGAGGTTTTGCAAATACAGCCATGAAATTCTGAAATTATCAGTAAACACTCAAAAAGAAAGTATTTTAGCTCAACAGCTCACTTGGGTCAAATGAATCAGACTTAATCCTAGCATGCTTAATGAACCAAGTTACAATCCTATCTCAAATCTTCATACAAGCATCACAATGTCGATTAACCACAGAATTCAATTAAGTCCTATTTTGATTGTGAAAACCTTCAGCCATGAATTCGGAGACATGTTCATCCTAGACGTTAGGAGCATCCTAAGACTCAAACACACAAACAAAAACACTCTAAAACCAACAATTTTTTTTTTTTTTTTTTTTTTTACAATTTAATTTAATTTCAACACTTAGGTACGGGAACAGGGAGTCTCGATGTGCAATGGGACTGAAACAGCTACCCTTTTTCAAGACTATGTTTAATCCAATATACCTTAGTGTATCACAACATCAATTAAAAACACAATAAAAACACAATCCAACATCAACTATTTTTGTTTTTTTTTTTTTTTTTATATATACTAACTACTAAAAACACAATAAAGCAATAATCCGTCCCCCATACTTAATTCATGCATTGTCCTCAATGTATAACAAATATAAATCATGCAAAGCATAAATCAAGCATAGAAGAGAAAGTTAACACAACGAAACCTAAAACAACTTAAAATTCATGAAAATAAAATAGAAGGAAGAGTTCAAGAAAGCAAATCTGCGTTTGATGGCTCCTCCACAGATACGGTTGAAATGGGTTGCCTCCCATGCAGCGCTTAATGTTTAAAGTCTTTCAGCCTAGACTTGTACCTCCATTTACTCCTTTGGAGGAGCGGTATGCGGGCGAGTGGCAGCCCTCTTGCTGGTTTCAGCCTCCTGAGGAGGGTTCTCATGTTGTGATGCAGTAGCGTCCTTGCGAGGAAACCCAGGAGGATAACTCTGCAAGTTATTGACTTCCTGAGCAAGCTTGTTTATTGCAGTGTGACAGCGGATCAAAGAGCAGTTCATCTCAGAGATGTAATCGATCATGCAATTGACTCTCCAATCTGTCACCATAATACCATCGCGGAGAGAGGAACGCAAATCATCAATCGAATCCGAAAAGCTTTCCAGGGTGGCCATAGGCCGAGGAGCACGAGCAGCTGGTGAGGAAGAAGACTCTCCGGGATGCAGTCTGGGAGAGCGACGAGGCAGAGGAGGGGGACTGCGGGTACGCTCACGGATAGGACGATGGTCCCATGGACGAGTAAGTCCAGCTCTAGTGGCCGCTTGACGACCTTCTTCTTCCAAAGAGAGAACACGACGTTGATTGACGCCCCTACGAGGGGTAACCTTGGTTCGAGCCATGAGGAAGTAGAAGGAATTTGAAACTGCACGCTTAGACAAACCTTAGTAAAATCTGGAGGAGACAAAAAAGGATGTATATGTAAAGCACAAAATAGGGTAGAAATCTCAACAGGCACACGGTTTTAACAAAGCTTCTCCGGGAAGGAGAAGAGTTATGACAGTTCACGGCCCAAGAAACTCCCCCACGTGTAAATATTCCTTTCTTTTCCTGGATTTATGGCATGCTTTCGGCTATAGCTTGTCTGTCACGGATCCTCGAGATTCGTTTGATTCCCCACGCGTCCTTTCTTTTCCTTGATTCACGGCAATTAAACCTGCTTTCGGCTGTAGCTTGTCTGTCACAGCTCCTCGAGATTCGTTTGGTTCCCCCACGTGTCCTCCACACGCCAACAACTTTTCCGTGTTTTCGGGTGACTTTAATCCAACGCGTAGATTTAATCTCAGAGATCGTCCATCCAACGGTGGAGATCTGCTCACTCGTTCTATAAATAGGTGCACTCTGAGGGAGCGACTATTCACTCCAAAAGAAAATTCTTCCGAGTTCCAGCCTTTCTCTCTCAACCCTTCAGCCTTTCTTTCGAAACTCAAATCCTTTCTTCATCAACATGGAACCACGAACTCTGCAACTAATGGAGTTACAAACCCAGCAACAAATGGAATTACAAGCCCAGCAACCAACCGAGGAGGGAGGAAGCATCCAAGCAGCCGGGAGTGGTAACCGGTGGGCTCCCACACCGCCTCAACTAAGAATCCTCAAGGGCCTTTACTATGATAAGGGTTTTAAGTACCCAACTCCAGAGCAGATTCAAGAGATCTGCCTTCATCTGCAACAATATGGGCAGATCGAGGACAAGAACGTCTTCTTTTGGTTTCAGAACCTCAAGGCTCGTGAGAGGCAGAAGTTGAAGGAATTTCGGAACGTTCCGGTTGGTGGATCTCTCGATCTCAATTTTGGATCCACTAGTTCTACTGATGATGGTAGATCCATTGATCTAAACTTTGGGTCACGTGTCGGCTATGGTGTTGATGGATCGATCATGGAACAACGAGGAGAATATCACCAGGAGATTGAAACCCTTCCACTGTTCCCCATGCATGGTGAGGACATCTTTGGCAACATGAAGACTACTTCCGAGGGAGGTAGCGACTATGGCGGTGACTCTCGCATTTCCCTTGAGCTCAGCCTCAACTCCTACGGAAATGCAGACATAGCTTAGTATAGAGTATTTTTATTATTATTTTTTTTAAATTTTTTTTTTTTTTTTTTTTTGTAAATAGCTGAATTTAATAAGACTGAATGAATGCAGTTTATTTTTTATTTTTTTATTTTTTTTATATAAAGGACTCAAAAAAATAAAAGACAAATATAAATATATATAGGACTCAAAATGAAAGACAAAAATATTTATAGGACTCAAAATGAAAGACAATTATATTTATAGGACTCAAAATGAAAGACAATTATATAAATCTCTTCCCCCACACTTAAATATTGCATTATCTTCAATGTAATCAATTAAAAGCATGCAATGAAATAAGTAAGCATAGATAGAAGACATTTACGAAAACAAATCCTAAAATAAAAACAATAGAGAAAAATTGAAAAATAAAAAGAAATAGGGAAAGAGAAAGCAAATCTGATTATATTCTGAATTGGGTTGCCTCCCAAGTAGCGCTTGTATTTTACGTCTTGCAGCCAGACGGTACCTACATTAAATAAAGTTAGTAACTATAATTAACAAAGAAATACAAAATAAAAACAAGTATAACTATTAATTACAAACTACAAGTATTAACAAGTATATTGTACATAAGACACAAGTTAAGTACACAAGTGAGTATAAAACGTGAAAAGTATTTTTACAAGTTTAAAGTGTAAAACAACAAAATAATTTACACATATAGAGTATTCACAAGTATTTCTTTTATTATAAACATTATTGATATCGAATCAAATTCCAAGCGGTAAATCAAGTGGACGTGCGGCCCAAGTATAGTCGCCTAGACACAAACTCCCTTTCAAATCGTTTGGGCAACCTTACTGAAATGGCCAGGTGGGGGAGGACGAACACGAGAGAAAAAATCCATTTTGGCATGAGCTACTCCCACATAGTGGTTTAGGCCCATTTGCAAGCACTTCTGGATTCAAAAACCCGTCATGAACGTTGTCCCCTTCCTAGACACCATTCCACATAGGCTATACTTACTAAGATGAAAAAGTTCATAAGTGTGAAGACAGTTCAACAAGTGTTAATAAAGGCCGCTCTCAACCTTAAGGGACCTGAGCTAGGTACCAATAAGGGGTTTAGGCCAATATTAACAAAAGAGACTTCACCTATTCCTCTCAATTTACAACCTACAATTAAAATTCGCGTTCAATAATATAAATAATAATTTAAACTAAGTTTTAAACAATTTATATACAATAATTATATACAATAAATGATACAATTTAGCAAGTGATTTTTCAATCCCCGGCAACGGCGCCAAAAATTGACGTCGCTTTTGGGAAGCGCGCAATTTAACCCTGAAATGTCGTTAGTAGTATAAGTAAGTAGGGATCGTTCTATTCCGGGGATTGAGGGTACACCTGTCATTGTCAAACAATTAAACAATTAAAATTAAAACAAAGTATAATATTCACAAAGATATTCACAAGTATAAACATTATTTACGAAAAAGGGGGGATTTTGTTTTTGGTTTTTTCGAAAATGAAACTAAGTTAACAAAATAATTAAAATGCAAAAACATAAAAATACAAATGGAGTGAGAGAACAAAGATCAAAACCACATCCATATGCAAGAAATCCAATTACAATTCCTATAGTTGATTTTAAATGTCATGAGAGAGGAGTTGATCATGTGAAACATTCGAAAGCAAATGAATTCCCATTTTTTACTTTTCAATGCTAATTAACCTAAGCGAAAGCACCTAGATTAATCCTATCAAACATGCAATCAAGCCCTAGAAAGCTAGTCAATCATGACATGTTCAACGCATTAGACATAGAGAAAGGCTATCAACTCAAGTGTACAACTTAGTATGGAAAAGTCCACCTAATTGCAATCCTCTTTAATTAAATTCGGTCTTTGCACAAAACCTTTACTACTTTGATTCAAGTTTACACAAAACGAAAAGTCGATTTCATGTTCTTAAACCTAGCACCAATTATATCAAAACCCTAAGTGTTTGCAACCACATAAGATTTAAATACAAAAGTTTTCTATCATGCAAATTTAATTAAACAAACCCACATAAGCAACATAAAAATCAACATATAGAAATCACAACTTTATCTCAAAACATATAAACGGGCTTTAAACTTTGCCCTTAACATTATTTGTTAACTAGAATTCATAGTTCTACAAATCTAAACAAAGAAAACCAAAAGAAATTACAAGGAAAAAGATAGAATTACACCATGAAGGGAGTGGATGATGAAGAGTTTGAGACATTGATCTTGAATCTTTAAAGCAAGACTTCACTATCACGGCACAAGGTGGATGATGATGGCTATGAGGCTTCATGGCTCCTTCTTCTTCTTCTTCTCCCTTGCTTGAAATGCAAAACTAAGAACTAGAGAATGGAAAAGGAAAATGGAAAGGAAATGGAGAGACAAAGAAGATGAGATGGATGAAGGAATTGTGTGTTATGGATTCAGAAATTGGTGATTGAGAGTGAGAGGAGAAGGTGTTTAAATAGGGAAGAAAAAGAAGAGTGAAATGATGAGATGAAGAAAAATAATGAAAGTGGAGTATGATAGTGGTTTGTAAAATATGTAAAAGATGAGGTAATGATGAAAGCAAAGCATGAAGGTGAAGAAATGTGTAAGTGATGATGATCTTTTAGGGTAGAAAAATTGTATCCAAGGAAAAAGAAATGCTTTCTTCATATGGGTGGGAAACATGAATATGTGGTGTTGAGCTGTTTTCAGGTCAGTTTCTTCCCCTTTATTCCTTCAATTATTTCTCCATCAAAACTTCAGAATGAGCCTTCGACTTCTTCATAAAAAATGTTCCACTATGAGTGTATATCATCCTCACAAATTTTCAGAGCTTTATTCCATGTGGTTGGGCTGAAAATGCTGCTGGACCTCTTACAGGTCCAGTTTTCCGGTTTTGCTTCTGTAGAAAATTGGGCTGATTGTTTGAAGGCCTTCCACTCATATTTTTCTCTGGCACTCTTCATAAGAAATGATCCTTTGGGTGTCTAGAATGGATCTGGAAGGTTTCAGCTCATTTGAAGTTCATTTGGTCATGCGGCCGCTCTTTCTTCTTTGCTTGGCTCTGATTCTCCTAGCCGGAGTAAGAAAATATTCAAGGTTGACTTTTTAGTGCATTTTCATTCTTCTCCATCATTTCTAGGTAATTATAGACGTAACACTCATTTCTTCTTCATCTACTCCAATGTACCTAAAAATAGAAATTAAGTTAAAAATCGATTCGTTAAGGAATAACTAAGCAAAATGTGAGGAATTAACATTTAAAATATCACATTAAAATGCGCCTATCAGGTTGGTAGCAATGGGCCTCAATGGGACCAACATAGCTGCATGCAAGATTGCATAGCTCCATGCAGAAATTAGAAGCTTGGTGCGCATTACCAAAATTCTATCTGCGAGACCATCTTGGGTGTGAACATAGGGAACTGAATGTTTAGCATCAATCCTAAAGGATATGCAATAATCATCGAAAGACTTCGATGTAAACTCTCCGGTATTATCAAGTCTTATGGACTTTATGGGATAATCCGAGTGGTGAGCCCTCAATTTCATGATCTGGGAAAGAGTTTAGCAAAAGCAGTATTTTCTTATGGACAGTAGTGTAACATGTGATCACTTTGTCGATACATCAACCAAAACCATTAATATTTAACTGGTCCACATGGTGGTTGGATATGTCCACAAATTTCCCTTGCATTCTGTGCACAAAAATGATGGTGTATGTACTAGTCTTTGCATATGATGGTCTAGTATTAAATATTCTTAACGAGTACGGCATAGTGTGTCATTATATACAGAACCCTTATTCAGAAGGGGATGCACTTGCGATGAGTTGAGGATACAGTGCATCATACTTTGACCTGGGTGTCCCAAAAAGGTCATGTCATAGCAAGTAGTTGCTTGAATTAGTTAGCTTCTAGCTAACAGATTTCAATTTCTCCAATGTACGCTTCTGGCCGCACACACGGAGGTTATGCAAAGATATTCCAAGCATTTTTCTCAGTGGTTTCAACGTGGTAACTGTTGTTTCGAATATCCTTAATACTTAATAACGTTCTTCTGGAACGTGGAGAATATAACGCCTCATTAATGGTAAGTTCAGTACCATTGGACAACATAAAGTAGGCTTTGCCATAGCCCTCTATCAGGTTGGATTGCCTTGATACGGTTGTCACATAGGTATGAATAGACAATAAGTTTGAAAAACATCTCCGATCTGGGAGTATGGTGTGCGTAATAGCACTTTTAACCAGACAACAAACTTCCCCACAGAATATGTCTATTCATTTATTTAATTTAATGGATCACATGTATAAATAAGTTTATTGAATTAAATACATTCGAACATAACCACATTTTCATAATCCAAAATGATTGAAAACATAAATCACCAAAAATAATCCGAATATGTTTCATTCATTAAGATGAAATAGATATAACACAAGGGACCAATTATCCCTATGTCTTCGAGTTCTAATCCTCGATATGTTCAGTAATTGCCTGAAAATCCATGATCTCTAGTGTGGAATCGATAGAAAATTACCATTCAATAAAGTTGGTATTTCGAGTTCCGCGATCGGCGTAATACTCATCTACTGCTTCGGCTATCGCACAACAGGTGCGGGACTAGTAGTCAATTCCTCCACATTGATAACAAAGATCATGCTGATTCTGGTGGCAGCAGGCCGGACCAGTGTTCCTTTCACCTCGGGCTTGTTGAGTTATGGCATCATGGTTCCTACCACGTGGAGCCTGATTACATGGCCTCTTGGGCTTTGGCCAAGTGGTAGACGGTAATATGGGCTAATTTCGTTCTGCCAATCATGTATTGCTTCAAGCAAGAAAATGGTTATTTGATGGTGAAAGTGCTCTTCCAGAGAGACCCAAGGAGTCTGTATATCATCTTCATCGGATACTCAACTTAGAGTGTTTACTCCATATGTTTCCTTTTTGAAAATTATGGCACTCATATTAAAAGCCTCAATGACGACATTGTTAGCATTGATTGTTGATCTCATCTTCTTTGCAGTCAGATGAATTTTCACACCTTGAGTTCACTTTAGATAGTTTCTTCTGAAGACCTCCAAAGCAACAAAGTCAAACATGTTGAGATTTGACATTTCTTACAGGAAAAGAACAAATAATATTAGTGTTTTGGGTAATATCATCCATAAGCAAGTAATGAGAAATTCAGGTTCTATAACATGGTATGAAAAATCGGATTAGACATGTAAAATCTATTGGTTTTATCATGTGTGGTGAATTTATGAAGGAAACTTCAAGTTTCTTAAATGGCATTATCAAAACTACAAGTTCGATTTATGTATGAATTACTGGTTCATCAGATACCTGCATTTTCTACACATATATTCTAATGTGAAAATTTGGCAAGTAACAAAATGATATTGAATAGAGCAAATTGTAATAATATCTCACAAATTGGATAAATGGAAATCATAAATCAATTGAGATATTAATTGCATGCTAGTAATATAACAGATTAATTATCACACAATTATGTGAATAAATGCTTCTAACAATTAATTACGCATATTAAATATGGTGAATCTATTTATAATATGAAATCATTTTTCCTTTTATTTTGATTCTGCTGGACCAAAGAAGAAGTGGGCTTGATAGTGAAGTCTATCGGGCTTAGTCTGCGGGCTCTTGACCTAGGTTGCGGCCTTATACTGACAATTAATTACGCATATTAAATATGGTGAATCTATTTACAATATGAAATCATTTTTCCTTTTATTTTGATTCTGCTGGACCAAAGAAGGAGTGGGCTTGATAGTGAAGTCTATCGGGCTTAGTCTGCGGGCTCGTGACCTAGGCTTTCATGCACTAGTCAAAGAGTATGTGAGGCCTGCTGGGCTGCTAGGTCCTGCGTAGGGACAATGGGCCTGCTGGGCTCAGGCTAGTCTGCCAATGAATGAAAAGTTATTACTCAACCCTTTCGGTAACTCCAATTGAATACGACCAGATAAGAAAATATGAGGTTTAGGTAGAGCGAGGCTCGCTTAAGTACACGGCCTTATCTGAACCTTTCCTAGACATCGCAACCAACTGGATGAGCCTAGTTTGAGAAGATTCATAACTTTTGTCATGGTAACATGTAGTGAGCTTATATTCTGGCCTTGCAACTTGGGCCTGAGCTTCTGGTTTGAATTTTTTGTTATGACTTTGGGCTTGATTTGAGCTTCTGACTCATCCTCTATTAATATTCACAATTATAACATAACCAAATTCAATATATGTTATTAAATCGTAACATAAATAAATTAATGCAACAGTTATTTACCTAAGGAAATGGGTTCAAATCCCATTAATGCTTCTGGCATTACGTACAGGTAATAAATTTGGCAAATGCTTCTAGTACAATGTTTATGTAATAATCGCGTAATAATTTAGCCCATAATGCTTCTAGCATAAAGAATTATAATGGCATATTCAAATTTGTGTAACCAAAAATTAAGCCCATAATTCACGCAATACACAATATTCAGATGTAGTAATAAAAGATACATTGTGAAATTGTTATGGCAATTGTTTTGGATAAATGTCAATCAAAACCAAAACATGAATTGAATCAATTTATCAATCACCAATTAGATGGAGTTGAATCTGCTTCTGGCAATATTAATATTAAATGGTGGTGATAATTACCAATTGGCCATAATGGCACAGTGGACAACATGCTGGGTTGGTACACATTGTGGCTGGGTTCGAATCCCAGAAATAGCATATTTTATTTTTGCATGATTGATTGATACTCTCTAGTTGTGAATTGGTGCTACTAGACCAAGTGCTAGAAATAGCTACAGCCAAAGTATCCTAATTTTTTTCTTTATTTTCCAATCAAACAATCCTAATTTTTTTCTTTCTTTTCCAATCAAACAATCCAAAACATGAACATGTATATATATTCCAAATAAAACAATCAGAATTTAGGGTTCACGCATCATGGAGGATTTTTCATGTTCAATCAATAGGCTCAATAAACATGAATATAAAATTAGATTTTGGAAAACATTACTTGATGAAGAGCGGATAAATCTTTAGTTTATATGTGCAGAACTGAGAAGGTTGTCTTCTCAACCAATCCAAGAGCTATTCGCCTCTTTTGGTAGGAAATCCCGAATCTCAAAGCTATTCGATCCAAATCTTAGAGCTAGTCAAGAACACGGAGCAGATTCTCTTCTGAACAGATCCAACTTCGAATGGTGTACAGGTCCCAAAACGACTCCAATAAGGCTAAAATTTGGAGGTTAGATAGAAGACGTAGAGACGAACAACTTTGATGAAGGAAAGATTTTGATCTGAGGTCCCGATCAAGAGGTTTCGGGGCGTACAAACAGGCTGCAGCATGGGAGGTTTTTTTTCTCTGGCTAGGGCTTGGGTTAGAGCTTCGTGCTGATAACGTGTTGTAAAATAGAAAAAATTTTGAGAGAGAGAGAGAGCGTTTGGACACAGAGAATCAGATATTCTGTATTCATCTCACCATGAGGGGGTTTATATAGGAGTACATGATGTATACCAATAGGCAACGTTTAATAGCAACATCAATTACTCCTATTCACAATCCTATCAATCATTAATCTATAGTGAAAGGCATATATGACGCTCCATCTATTTACATGATATTAGCCATAATTATTTACAACAAACATTGCCTAAATGGAGATATTATGATTAATATAGGGACATGTTGAATAATCTGGAAAACATTATAAGAAGTCTAAAATGTGATTTCCCTTCTTAAACAGCAAAAATTAACAAAAATGACTGCATAGAGCTGAAATTTGAACCGATTTTTTCTGAAATTTATTCCCATATAGTTTACACAAGTTTCCAGGAAATAAGGAAAGATCTATTTTACTTAACTTTTTAAAAATATTATGCGTGGAACCAATCACCGATGCCATATTGTATAAAGACTAAGCAACATAAAAGATTTCTTCTAAGAGATGAGAGGGCCTCCGAAACTTACGGAGCGACCCTGGAAGGCGAAACCTAGGTTTCGTGATGGCGGCGGGGAGGCTCGTACTCTCCAGACCTAACAATGGCGAGACAACTGCGGCGTGGGCCTGGAGAGATCGTATTTTCTCCTACAGCGACGCTGGGGTCTCGATCATGGATTTCGAGGGCCCTGGTTGAAGAGATTCTAAACTGAGGGTGTTGGTGCGACTGTGGCTTTGCTGATCGGGTTGGAGCGGCGACGCTGGTATCAACGCCTGCAACTTCGGGGGCGGTGGCAGCGTGGCTCGGTGCCTTCGGTGGTGTCGGGCTGGGACGTCCTTGACCCAAGCAGTGGGGATGCAGCTGCGCCTCATTTTGGGGCGGCAACAGGTGGACCAAGGCGGCTCTCTCAAGGGTCGGCGGTGACTGTGCCGGTGGCTAAGACTGGTTGGATGCTGGAGGTCAGTGCGGCACCGGAAAAATCAATCAGACTGGTTTTGACCGGGCTGGTTGCTGGGTTAGAGGCCTCTGAGCCTGAGTTGACTAGACCCAGGGATGCTGTTCGTGGGCCAAAGACAGGGGCTGGGCTTATTTGGCTTGAATCTGAAAATAGGGGCTATTTGGTGGCCCTCAAGAAGAGCTCGAGGAGGGACCTGATGCCGAGGTTGTTAGCTATTAAGTAGGCTGAAGCTGATGTTGGTTCCAACCCTACGGGGAAGGGATTAGCGTCTCTTTAAGTTCTCTAGGTTTTGTTAGACATTCTGGACTCAAGCCTTTTGAAGTAGGGGTAATTTCTATAAGCTTTTCTAAGATGTTTCTAGTTGATATTTGTACCACAATTGAGTGATTGGCAGATTAGACTAGATGAATAGCTGTTCCTTAGAGAGCGAGATTATTCTTGCGTAGTTTAGGCTTGCTGTTTAGCGAGCGTCCCAGAGATTTTAATGGGTCTAGTTGTAGCTTGGATAGGTTATCCGGTTTGTTCCGGGATTCTGTCTGTAAGTTCTGTTAAGACTCTGGCCTGTTTTTTCATGGCTTTGATACCTAATAAAATCAAATCCTTTTCAAAAAAAAAAAATCACCGATGCCATGATTTATGAGTATCAAAATTATTTTATTTTTTTTGTTGCCATAACCTCTAAAAAGTCATAAAATCTAAAGCAATGTAGTTCCTAAGCATCGAGATTCAACACTATTAGTCCCGTGGACCAAAGACAACCATTCATTTTGCCGAAACCAAATTTCGTACAATTTTGGTTGCAGAATGAGTGCTGAATAATATCTAATTAAGTCAATTTGGAATATCCACTTGAAGTGGTATATGTATTTGCAATTTCTGGAAAAACCATCCAACATTTAGGTAAAAACACTTGTACTTTCAGGCAAAACATTTTTGGTAAATCATTATAATTACTTTCCTATACTCATCCCTAAACCCCAAGTTTAGCAAGCCTGACTAAACGTACCTAGGCAGTGTGCTTCTTCATACGAAACATATTGCATATCCCATTAGCATTGCCATCAGAGGAGCTTCTATCTCCATATTCTCATGAGATGGCACAGCCCTGATCTCATTCATCTATTGATCACCATTGAGGCACGAACTTAACATAAGGAATTAATGAAAATTTCCCCTATGCAGGCCGGCTATGCGATGAAATGAAGTATATATTTTATAAAAAAGCAATTGACGTACAAGACACGGGGCTAGGATTTCGTTTGGACTTTTAGGAAGAAGTTACACCCATTGGCTTGTATCATAAGCTGGCAGATAATGCAATGTCAGGCATGACGGAATGAAAATATATTCTGAGATAGAACCTGATCTTATTAGCTAAACATGTTTGTTGATAGATTGCACGTACGGTTAATTCTCCACGATCATTGCAGCGCACTTCTATTGACAACCAATGCGGCACTTCTTCTATTGACAACCATTGTGGCTCAAAAGAGGCTTCCTCTACTTCTTCAAGATCTTCCAATCTGCACCATATAAATCTTTATTATAAAAGACCCATCCAACTTTGGTGCCAGAAGTGCTTTGAATCTTGACTGACTTCAAGTAGTGCCGCCAACATTTGAGTTTCTGTTCCCACAGCATAGTGGATTTTCTTCCCTGCAGATTAACTTCTGGTATAGGAACTGTAATACAGATAATAACTTGGAGGATTAGATATCATGGTACACATGCATATGAATCAGCTTATATTCTCCAAATCGAATTAGGACTCTTGTCCTGGTGCAAATATCAGTAAGCTAGCTACGTACCTTTATAAAATGGAAGTGATCAGGATGATTGATGAGATGGGAGGCTCTTGTACACATAGCTAGACTGGATGACAACTCCACAGTAAGCCATTAATGAAAGATGTGTAATATTTTCTTGAATGTGTACTAGCTTCCAGCAATAGGAAAAGCTCCAGTACTCCTGATAGTGGATGAATAAACTGTTCTCTTAATTCTTCCAAAGAAAATGTGACCTGCATATATTATGAAGATAAAATAAGGTGACAAATATATGCAATTAAGTATTGAATTTGACACGTGAATATAAAAGAGAGAATGAAATCACAGTAACTGATAAGTGAATCCTTGGACTTACTTTGGCAGGAGGCTGTATCCGTAGGGCTAATGCTTTGTGTTGCTTGAACATTAGACGAATTTCTCGCAGGTTAAGAAACCAATTATCAACATGCACCAGAAAATCATAACCAAATCGGAAGGGTACATAATCAAGAACAACTACTATGTTTTGCTGCTTCACAACATTCGCCAAAAACAAATTAAGATTGGATTTGGTAACCATTGCATGAGTAACAAAGAAGATTTGGGAGTCCCTAGGTTGACCTCAATGCCATGAACTAAGGCTGTCACTTGGTCGGTTCGAATCGGTTATAGGTATTACCAACTTCAAAACTAAAGCTTTCGGTTTCAAAATTGAGCTACCAATTACCAACCAAAATTTTTGGTTTTTAATCATATCTACCAAATTCAGTATTTCAGTTTTCTGTATTACCAACTTTAGAATAACTAAGAACAACTAATTCTTTGTAATATAAATTAGAATGAACAAAATTAGGTTTTTCAATTCTATAGCCGTAAACTTCGTATTCATTTACTAACCATAGCTTTCTTTTGTATATATGGCATCAAATTTTAACCATCTTCAATAAAACTAGGTTAGTTAACCTTTTTCGACTAGGTTACTTAAAATATATGTACTATTAATGTAGTATATTGAGTAATGTTCATACTGTAAGCGGAAAATAAACTACATATGAAGTTGCACAAATAATAAACACAAGATGAAGATCATACATATATAGCATACAATAACAGAATCAGTCATGAACATGAATAATACCAGCAGTGGTGGAGAAAGCCATCGATATTGCAACAAGGTCTTCTGTGATCCTCTCAACTTAGAAGCTACTATCTATGGGGCTAGAACCGTATGCTTGTGTATCAGAGAGGTCACAGGGACCTTGTATTTATATTGTACAGAACAATGAATACCTGCCCATAACAGGTTACTTAATATCATTATTACTGTATCTAACAAAATAATATCCGATATATTCTTGCTTGGTTACCAAGCCATTTAGATTTCCAATCGTAATATTAGATTCACAAATAAATACGAATATCATGGAATAGGATTTCTCATATTATCTCAGATTACTTTCTCTTTAGGTAACAATAGTTATTACACTTGATATGCATTCATTAGATGTTCATATCAAGTCTTACAATCTCCCACTTGAACATCTAGTGAATCCATGTAATAAGAATATTGCTCAGTATAGACATAGTAATCAACCAAAGTGTGCACAGAGATAAAATGAGTACCTTAATCTAACCAAATCTCTGTCAATGTACAACCATGTTGAAGAACCACAGAAAAGATTCAAAGTTGTAAAAAAAAATTGATCCCTCTGCAATTACAAAACCCCATGATTATGCATCACATGAGACACTAGAATTATCACTTAATATGTACAGTGTCAATGAATGTGAATTTTAACTCTTAATGCATCTGTACATGGTCCTCTTAATGGTTCAATGTGCAAGAACCTCAACACTCAGTCAATGTTTATAACTGATCATAATGTGTACGTTATCAAAATGTCGATCCACAAAACCAATTGCTGAATGTATACATATATGGTAAAATTCAAAACGGATCAGAACAGAAATCAAAACAAAATGCTGCAGCAAAACAATATATATAACTTAAAACCATGGATAAACTGAATTTTATTGACTTGTAGAATTCAAATGTCAAATACAACTTGATAAGTTCTTAAAACTCAAAATATAAAACTGAAACATTAATCAGAAAACTTAAAAAATCAGCTCAAAACAAAACAGAACTCCCACTGAATTTGGCAATACTCCCACTAGACTTCAGTATCCAAAGTAGGCAGAATGCCAATACTTCGTGCATGAGTTTGGAAAGCTGCAACAGATAAGGGTTTTGTGAATGGATCAGCCAACTGGTTCTGTGTACTAATCTTCACAATATCAAGCTCCTTATGCTTCACCCTTTCTCTAACACTATAATATTTCAAGTCAATATGCTTGGAGTTGGTTGATCTTTTATTGTTCTTGGTAAAGTAAACTGCAGCTGAGTTGTCACAGTGTACTTTCAATGGTCTGGAAATAATGGAGCTCACTAATTTGGTCTGCTGCAAGAAATTTTTCAGCCACAAGCCTTGACATGTTGCTTCATAGATGGCAATGTACTCTGCCATCATAGTGGAGGTTGCAGTCTGCGTTTGTTTTACACTTTTCCATGCTATAGCTCCTCCAGCAAGCATGAATACATAGCCGGAAGTTGACTTCCCAGAATCAGAATATTGCCCTGCAAAGTCTGCATCCGAAAAGCCCTCAACTTCAAGCTCATTCACTCTTCGGTAAACCAAACTATAACTCTTGGTTTTCTGCAAGTACCTTAAGATTTTCTTCCCAGCTATCCAGTGTTCGTGTCCTGGATTGGATTGAAACCTAGCTAACATACTTACTGCAAAAGCCAAATCAGGTCTAGTACAGACTTGAGCATACATCAAGCTCCCCACAAGCCTAGAATATGGTTTACTCTTCATGTCTTCTTTCTCAATATCATTTTTGGGGCATTGACTCTTGTTTAGTTTATCACCCTTAGACATAGGCACTTGTCCTGGAGAACAATTATGCATTTCAAATCTCTTCAATATCTTTGAAATATAATTCTGTTGGGATAGTCCTAGCAAGTGCTTGGTTCTATCTCTAGTGATTTCTATTCCCAGAACAAAGGAAGCCTCTCCCAAGTCTTTCATATCAAAATTACTTGAAAGAAAATATTTGGTTTCCTGCAGCAGCCCCTTATCAGTGCTTGCCAATAAAATATCATCCACATAAAGCACAAGAAAAATAAAATTCCTGCCACTGATTTTCATATACACACATTCATCAACCAAATTTTCTACGAAACCAAAAGAGCACACAACTGCATCAAACTTAAGGTACCACTGTCGTGAGGCTTGTTTCAACCCATAAATTGATTTATTAAGTCTGCAAACTAATTGTTCAGTTCCAGGCTCAATAAAACCTTCTGGTTGTCTCATGTAGATCTCCTCATCCAAGTCTCCATTCAAGAAGGCAGTCTTCACATCCATTTGGTGCAATTCCATGTCGAAATGTGCCACTAAGGCCATAATAATTCTGAAAGCATCCTTAGTGGAAACAGGTGAAAAAGTCTCATTAAAATCTATTCCTTCTTGTTGTGTAAAGCCTTTGGCTACTAGCCTAGCCTTATATCTCTCAATGGAGCCATCTGCACATCTCTTGGTTTTGTAAACCCACTTGCAGCCAATTGCTTTATGATTCTTCACAGGTTCCACCAATTCCCAGACTTGATTATCTTCCATCGATTTCATTTCAGCTTTCATTGCTTCCTCCCATTTTAAACGTTGGTCACTTTCAATGGCCTGCTTATAGCTTAAAGGGTCGTTATCATCAGAAAACTCCAAATCTGCCTCCTGCAGGTACACTTCATATTCTGCAGTATTAATTGTTGGTCTTCTAACCCTTGTTGATCTTCTTAAAATCTGGTTATCAGCAGCAAGCTCGTTTTGAGCTTCTCCTGCAACTACGTTTTCATTTTGTCCCTCCCCCACAACACCAACTTGAGGTTCTACTTCAATTTCTATTGGATTTGGCAGTTCAACATTTTGAGCTGGTTGTTGAACTTGTTGCACAACTTCAAGTTGAGGTTGCAGAACAGGTTCAGCAGGGATATTGAAGTCAAGTGGTGTGCTTGACATCTCAGTTTCATCGTTTGTCAATTCTTGAAACTCAAGCTCAAGATCTTCGAAAGCATGGGAATGATTTATTTCATCAAGGAAAACAGCTCTATTTGTCTCAAAAATTCTGGTGCTATGATCAGGACAATAAAATCTGTAACCAAAAGATCTTTCCGGATAGCCAATAAAATAGGCTGAAACTGTTTTGGGATCTAGTTTTCCAATATGAGGGTTGTAAGGTCTAGCTTCAGCTCTGCATCCCCAAACATGAATGTGATTCACACTAGGCTTTTTATTCTTCCACAGTTCATAAGGGGTCTTAGTGACAGCTTTGCTTGGAGTTCTATTTATCAAATAATTGGCAGTTTTTAATGCTTCACCCCAAAGAAATCTAGGCAATCCCGAGGTACACATCATGCTCCTAACCATGTTTAAAAGAGACCTGTTTCTCCTTTCTGAAATTCCATTGGATTCTGGTGTTCCGGGTGTAGTATATTGAGCTTGGATTCCATGTTTTTCTAAATACAGTGCAAAAGGCCCCTTTTGTTGTCCTGCCTCAGTGTACCTACCATAATATTCTCCCCCTCTATCTGATCTAACTGATTTAATCTCTTTCCCCAATTCCTTTTCTACTTCAGCTCTAAAGATAATGAATTTCTCTAAAGCTTGAGATTTTTCAGACAACAAGAAGACATGACAATAACGGGTAAAATCATCTATGAAAGTGATGAAGTATCTATTTCCACAGATGGTGGTATTTGCAAATGGTCCACAAATATCAGTGTGGATCAACTGAAGTGGTTCAGTGTTTCTATTTGAAGTTTTATTCCTGGATTTAGTAAATTTCCCCTTAAGGCATTCTATACAAGTATCAAAATCTGACCAGTCAAGCTTAGGCAACAAATTTTCCCTTTCCATTCTCTGCAATCTTTCTTTGGAAATATGAGCAAGCCTTCTATGCCATAAAAATGCAGAATTTTCACTAAACTTTCTTTTCTTACTCAAATCTGATTCACCATTTTCAATCAACATCACATCTTTAGGCAGAGAGCAATCAAGCAACCAATAATCATTAATGAAATGAGCAAAGGCAAGAGATTTCGAATCAAAAGAGACTTTTATTCCTGATAAGTCGATGAAAAAAGTACATCTTTTCTTGACTAAACATGAAACTGAAATAAGATTCCTCTTCATTGAAGGGATATAAAAAACATTCTCTAAATCAAAAGTGGCTCCAGAGCCTAATACTAGCCTAACTGTTCCTATAGCCTTAACTGCTACTCCAATTCCATTTCCCACAGAGATGTTGACTTCATTTTTCCTTGGTGCCCTCCTTGTTATGAAGCCCTGCAAATTGTTTGCAATATGTATAGGTGAGCCTGTGTCAAGAAACCAGGAACTAGGGGAAAAATTTACTAAATTTACTTCAATAGAAAACACTGAAAACCAAGACTTACCCTTTTTCACCAGCCAATCTTTAAAACCCTTACAGTTCTTTTTAATGTGCCCTTCCTTCTTGCAGAAAAAACACTTAAATGTCCCAGATTTCTTGCCCTTATTGACGCCTTTCTTAGGACCAAGTTGATATGGTTTAGTCCCGCTTGTGCCCTCACCAGAATTTGCAGCACTAGACGCTGCAACTGCTTTTCCCTTACCCTTCCATTTCTGCTTGTTAACCAGATTCACAGACACAGTCCTATGGCTCTTAATTAGCTCTTCTTCCTGCACACAAATTGCTATAAGCTCATTCAAGTCCCATTTTTCCTTCTGTGAAAAATATGCAGTCTTCAGTGGGCCAAAACTAGGAGGAAGACGGATCAAGGCCAAGTGAACAATGAAGGCATCAGAGAACACAATCTCCAGTTCACCAAGTCTAGTGGTTATGTGAATGATTGTCATTATATGCTCCCTAACACTCTCTGAGGTGTCAAACTTCATGCCTAAAAGCTGATCTAGTAAGGCTGAAATCTCTGCTTTCTCATTCTCCTTAAACTTCAGGCCAATAGCAGTCATAAATCCCAAAGCCGTATCAGGTTCAGCGACACTACCCCTCACCACAGGTGACATGGTTTGTTTCATAATTAGTTTGGCCATTCTATTGGTCCTATGCCACTCCCTGTGTTTCACAATCATTGCCTCAGTACTAGTATCATTCAAAACAGGTTGAGGCTCCCTCAAACACACATCAAGTCCTTGGAGGCCAAGATAAAGCTCAATACGCTCTTTCCATGTTTTAAAATTTGAGCCATTAAGAGGCTCAATGTTATGTAGAGAATAGCCAGAGTTCATAGCTGAAAAACAAGGAAAAGAAAGAAAAATTTCAGTTTTCTGTTCAAGACTTTAAGGATTTGTTTGAAAAAAAAATTGAATTCAAAATTCATAGCAATCCACAGAAAATTCAAACAAGCAAACAAGTGAAAATTTCACATAGAAAACAAAAAGATCCCCAAAATGCACATTCAGGTGGAAGGCTTTACCTATTGGCACAAAGACAATCCAATATATTGTATTTCTTAATTGTAAAACTGAAAAATTAGAAGCTAAAATATCCCTGAACTTTCAACACATATTAGCAAGAAGAAAAGATCAGTTCACCAAATATAGTTTCTAAAATTTCATATTACACTGGTTTAATTTCAAGAACATAAAAGTCTAGTCCTTCTGTTGAAGATACAATTATATTCTAAAAATCAAAGACACAAGTTGCAAGTCTATAACTGAATGGTTCTCAAAATAATCAAATGGCAGATTGATGTTACAACATATACCATAAAACTATTCTGAAAACTTAGAACTTGGCATTGTAAAGATTAAACTTTACGATCAGTTTGTTATCAAATTACAATTAACAAGATACTGAACACTTAAGGGAGACAATCTTGTCAAAAGCAATTTGTTCATAACAACATACATACATAATTCATAAGATACAGAGTAGTGAAAAGAAAAACACAAAACTCATCACTCAATCACAAGACAATTTCAACAATACAATCAAAATTCATGATCAAGCAAAACAAAATTTAAATTCCATCCGGTCACCATCTACACTAACCTAGATGCACGCCGGGAATGCTTCTAAGGTTCTCATTCAACATCAGAATTATGTATATATGTAAAATTCCAAGTTTTTGAAACGAAAACTTACCGGGACGCTCCTGCGCTGCAAAGGAGGGTTAATTGAAACAAATACACATTCATATAATCATACCAGGGCATACCCATGGGAGAACTTGAAGGAATTTTCAATCAGAAGCTTGAATTCTCAAAAATTGGAATTTTCTCTCACAAAACCTAAAACCCCAAAACTGAAAACTGAAGAGGAGAGACCGTTCTTAAAAGTTAAAACCCCAAAACTGGGGAGTACTGTACGTGCACTTGGGCAATAAAATAACTGCTTTGCAGATAATAGCACTACTGCTTTTGGGGAAAAACTATGTGCTTCTCGCATTGACTGCTTTGCAGATAATAGCACAGTAGCACTATTGCTTTTTGGGGTAAAGCATTAAACCATAAAGGGTTTTAGGCCTGTTCCGTTTTTTTTTTTTTTTTTTTTTTTTTTTTGAAAATTTTGCAACACAAAACCTAATATTGCAAAAAGCCTAATCCGGTTTATTATCATGCAACTAAAGCTCTGATACCAATTGTAAGCGGAAAATAAACTACATATGAAGTTGCACAAATAATAAACACAAGATGAAGATCATACATATATAGCATACAATAACAGAATCAGTCATGAACATGAATAATACCAGCAGTGGTGGAGAAAGCCATCGATATTGCAACAAGGTCTTCTGTGATCCTCTCAACTTAGAAGCTACTATCTATGGGGCTAGAACCGTATGCTTGTGTATCAGAGAGGTCACAGGGACCTTGTATTTATATTGTACAGAACAATGAATACCTGCCCATAACAGGTTACTTAATATCATTATTACTGTATCTAACAAAATAATATCCGATATATTCTTGCTTGGTTACCAAGCCATTTAGATTTCCAATCGTAATATTAGATTCACAAATAAATACGAATATCATGGAATAGGATTTCTCATATTATCTCAGATTACTTTCTCTTTAGGTAACAATAGTTATTACACTTGATATGCATTCATTAGATGTTCATATCAAGTCTTACACATACTATTACGAAAATTTTTATGTTTACTTCTTAATATACATGTATGTGTATTGAAAACCATAGTATATAAAGTTAATATTTAGATAATCGGTAGATTCGGTATTTACCAAAACCAAACCAACTTTTTCCGTAATTTTCGATTTTGGTTTTATCGGTCTCGGGTATCAAAAAGTTGGTTGACCAAATCTAAAGTATCGGTTGGTATTCGATCAGTTTGGTAATTACCAAACCAAGTGGCAGCCCTACCATGAACCAATGTCATTTTTAATTTCCTTAGTCGATCACTAGAAATTCTTACTTTCAGCCTCTCTAAATAATTCACTCAACTTCAACTACTCAAGAAAGGGAAATTTAGATAAAAGTTTCTCAATGAAGTGGCTGGACAGGCTGGTAATGTCGTCACATTCTTACAATCAGCTTCTTTAAATTATTGCCAGCGAATTTTTCCAAGGTTCAGTTGGCTATATGCATGGATTTGAATATTTAAGAGTCTGAAGATTGGCTGCCTCAATCTTGTAACTATGCATGCCTTGACTGGATCTGAAAGTAACCTTCTTGAGCTTGGTGATAAAATCTCCAGAGAGTTCAAGACCGTCACAGTGTGGAATTCAAAGTCTCAAGAAGGGCATCTAGGAAGGAACTTATTCCCCGCTAATCCACCCAAATCAACATTAAACAGATGGAGCTCTTTTAGGCAGTTAAAACTGCAAGTGTTCTCTGGAATAAAGTATTCCCTCAGTCGACAAGTACCTCATTGTCCAAATCGAAGTCATATTTAGACTCTGGAAGAGATTCCCAGAGACTTTTCCATGTAGTCGAAGAGTAGGTCATGCGGACTGCATTTTCTGCAGGCAAGCAAAAGAGGATTTTCTCCATAATGGATTTCGGCAATTGGGATATTCGATCCATATCCTCGACTTTGAAGGCCATGTTTTGTCTTGATGAATGATGCCTAGCTTTGCAAGACTTTCGATTGCATGGAGAACAGAAACAAAGAGATTTTGAAGGTGTAGTTTATACTTTATATGATGTCTATTGAACCCTTGCTGCTTGTTCCTGCCTCGAAGCCCTTTTGCGTTTTGAACTGCATTTTTCTTTTCCGCAATTAGGGTTTTAAAGCTATGTGCAGAGAAGTAGGATGTGGAATGTTATTGGCAAGAAGAAAACAAACCTAAAAAGACTAAATAACACAAATATTATTTGTTTAGACTTTATACTACTCTTCAAGGGTGTAATTTTATATTTTTGTGGTGAGAGATTTAGAACTAGCTTAAAGTTTGGAGTCAATCCCCTGCCATGCAACCATATGCGTCGAATACATCGGTGTGATAGCTGCTTGGGAGTTAGAACCAGCTCACCAGAATCTAGTTTTTAATTGTGTGCTCTGAGTTTCCTAGTTGTACTTAATCTAATTACAGTAATTACTCAACTTGGAGAGCACTCCTAGGCCTCTTCTTAATTACTTGCAGGGCAAGAAATAGCTTTCTTATAAACAGAGGTAGATCTTTGGTAGAATTGAAGGCTCAAAATATTAGGAAATTTTTGCCGCTAATAGCATCCAACAATTCAGAGAACCACTTCATACACGACTCAATTTCAGATTTTCAGGTAAGCATTACTTGATCACGTACAAGTAAACTGTATTAAACGTGCTTAATATATGGTTAGTCTAGTAGTTTAAGCATGTGTTAATATATGGTGAATTCGTCTAGTCAGTGCTCCTCTATTTTATTCCTATGTCTGGCTAGTGCATGGACAATCGTCTCGTGGAGTCGTTGTTGACAAAATAGCTGTTCGATGAATGTCTCAGAGAAGCTATGGCTGCACGCCTTTACCACGTCACCATGAAGACAAATCTCGATGGCTTCTGGACAGTATTGGAAGCCAAATTTAGGTAGTTATTCTTTATTTATGTTACTTATGGGATTCCTTTTGTCTACAGGAATGGAAGGTGTAATGCAATTTTACGTAAACGTTGAAAAGGAAGAAGGGAAGTTTGACAAACTCTGTGATCTCTACGATACCTTGTGCATCACTTCCCAGAGTGTCATCCTTGTTAATACAAGGCTCATAAAGAAAACAAGCAAGAGACAATTGTGAAGTTTTCTTGTATTACTTGATAAAAGAGTACACGGATACAACATATATATAAAGTCTATCACCTAATCCCTCAACTAAGATTAACAACTAAGGTAAGATATGAACAGTAGAAGGTAATGTACAAAATCAGTGAACCATGCTAGATAAGTGCAATCAGTAAACAAGTTGAGTAATCAAGTTGTGCTAGTCATACTGCAGCCATGCTGCTTCCATACTGCCATGCAACCATACTCAACCCCATACTCAACCATACTGTCACTATTTCCAATACTCCCCCTCAAGCTGGATCAAGAGGATTCATTGAGCCAAGCTTGCCCAAAATTCTGAGAAACTGAGCAGTTGGGAGAGATTTGGTAAAAATATCAGCCAATTGATCATGACTTCGAGTGTAATGTGTATCAATGACCTTGGATTGAACTTGAGCTCAAATGTAATGGAAATCAACCTCAATGTGTTTGGTTCTTTCATGAAATACTGGATTAGAGGGAATATGCATTGCAGCTTGATTGTCACAGAAGAGTGACATTGGTTGACAGCTTGGAAATCCCAAATCAGATAGAAAACCTTTTAACCAAATAAGCTCACATGCAGTGGAAGCCATAGCTCTATATTCAGCTTCTGCACTAGAATGAGCAACAACGGTTTGTTTCTTACTCTTCCAAGTAACCAAATTTCCACCAACAAATGTACAGAAACCAGTTGTGGATTTTCGATCAAGAGAATTGCCTGCCCAATCAGCATCAGTGTAGCCCATTATGTGAGTGTTTCCATTGTTTTTCATCAAAATACCTCTTCCAACAGAACTTTTGAGATAACTAAGAATTCTCTTCACAATGTGAAGATGAGCTAAAGTTGGAGCATGCATGAATTGACTGACAATGCTTACAGCATAAGAAATGTCAGGTCGAGTGATTGTGAGATAGATAAGCTTACCAACTAACCGTTGATAGGAGGTTAGATTTAAGAAAGGTTCACTTGATGCATTAAGTTGCAGCTTGCTGTCAAGAGGAGTGCGAGCTGGTTTGCAATCTTCCATATCTGCATCTTGCAGCAGATCAAGTATGTACTTTCACTGATTGCGAAAGAGGCCTTTATGAGAAGTAGCCATCTCTATGCCAAGAAAATACTTGAGAATTCCCAAATCCTTAATAGCAAACTTGTTTCGAAGAGATTGCTTGAGAGATTGAATCTCCTCAACATTGTCACCAGTCACTATCAAATCATCAACATAGATGAGCACCACAAGCTTACTGATTGAACCTATCCGAACAAACAACGAAGAATCTGCATTGCTTCTGTGAAAACCAACTTCCTCAAGTACTTAACTAAGTTTAGCATACCAAGCACGAGAAGATTGCTTTAAACCATAGATGGACTTATGCAGCTTGCATACTATTTCAGGATCATGAGATTGAGGATGACCAGGAGGTAGCTTCATATAAACCTCCTCTTCAAGATCTCCACGTAAAAAGGCTTTTTTTACATCCATCTGGTACAATGGACAAGAATGGTTAACTGCAACTGATAATAAAACTCTTACTGTACTCATTTTAGCAACAGGAGCAAAAGTCTCCTTGTAGTCTACTCCATATGTTTGAGTAAAACCACAAGCTACTAAACGAGCCTTATATCTTTCCACAGATCCATCAGAATGAAGCTTTGTTTTGTAAACCCAACGACTGCCAACAGCCTTCTTTCCTTTAGGAATTCGAACAACACTCCATGTATTATTGTCATGGAGAGCTTGAAGTTCATCTGCCATAGCTTTCTTCCATACATCAAGGTGATTAGCTTCCTCAAAGCTTTGAGGTTCATGAGTACCATCAAGAACATTTAGAAAAGCAGAATGAGCTGAAGAGAATTTCTTATAGGATATGAAGTTTGTCATTGGATACCTTGCAGTGTAAGTTTTGTAATCACTTAGCTTGGATGGAGGACCTCGATCTCGTGGAGGGTTCCTTCGAAGAACAACTGCAGGAGGTGAAACCAACGGATTTCTACGAAGAACAACTTCAGGTGGAGAAGAAGGTTCAACAACTGGTTGAGTATCAGTTTCTATATCAGTGGTTATGATTACATGCATTTTTATGCATGTAATTATATCTAAAACACTAGAAATTATTTAATTCTCAAGTTGATTATTATGTAATTAATCTAATTTTATTTATATTGTAGTAAATAAGCGGAGTTGTGGATTTCGAAAGAAGTTGTGCGAAATTAGAGTAAAATGGAGTTTCCGTCAAAAAGACGAACTAGTTGGAGAGGTCAAACATGGTCAATATAGGCAAGAAATGGAACATGATCAAGAACGAGAATGTCTACGATATTACTTTGAAGAAAATTGAAGAAAAGAAGAAAACGAAAGAGAAATAACAATAAAAATGATGACTGCACTATCAGTTAATTAACCAAAGGGTTAATTAACATGCTAATTGTTGCCACCTGCACGTCATCCATCATTCCTCTTTCCATTTTATTTTATTTTCTTGACCAATCACTTGCTGCCACCTCACACTCTTTCTTATCCTTTCCTTTCTCTCAGCTGGCCACCGAAACCATCTTTTCCTCTTATATATAAAAGGAAAGAACTTCACTGACCAGCCCTGGTCAGGGTGGGCTGACCACAGCCAATAAAAATTTGACAGCTGTCCATTTATAAAAAAAAAAAATTTGCTAATTGAAACCCCAAACATCTTTTCTCTCTCATTTACCGTCTTGGATAACCCCCCCCCCCCTCCTCTCTCTCTCTCTCTCAATACGGGTTTCCTTTTGCATTCTTTTACTGAATTATAGGGATTGGAAGCGATGGGTATTGGATTCGAAGAGATGGAGTAATGGGTATTGGAATCGAAGCGAGACGATGGGTACTGGATCACTGATTAGGTGGTATAAAATTTTGTTTCAGTGTTCTAATCCAAAGAGTTCGATCATCAATTCTGGGTAATTAGATTTCGATTTGTGTTCTCATTTAGCTTCTTGAAACTCTTTGACAAAAGTTGGTTACTTGATTCTAATTGTATACCCTGCTACAGGTTAATGGATAGTGAAAATTGTACTGGATTGCTCTATTGAAGAACAAATGAGTGTGGATTGCTCTATTGAAGAACAAATGAATGTGATCAGAAACACACCAAAATAGTGAATGTGATGTTCAACTATCTGGTGTTTTGACTCAAGTAAGAACATCTTCATATTATAACGTTATAATTTTCATGTCTTATTGTATGTCATTTGTGAGCATCTGTATAGTATATCATGATAAGTTATGCTGTTATAGTCATATTTAAACACTTGCAGTTACCAATATGAATTGGACCTGAGTTATGCTATTATGCTGATTTGATTCTTTTATGTTCGCTGAGGAGTTTTAGCTCAATTATTTGATTTGCTATAATGATTCTTTTATTCTTTGATTCCTTTGTTTTGTGAAGGTTGTAGAACACAAATATGTTATATTAAAGCCCTCCTTTTCTTTAGCTGAAAGGAGGAAACGAAAAACTTTTCAAGGTAGATCTATTAAGGTCCAGACTTAGAGTCAGAGGGCTTTAATATAACATGCATCTGCTATGTCGCTGATGATGGATGGCTTAGTGCATTAATATATAGTAATATTTCCTTTAGGTTTATTACTGTGCATTACTTTTGGTTGTGTTTTTTCTTGAGCATAACTTTTCTTTTATGAATTGGAAGTTATTCAGTAGCAGCGTCTCTTTAGACCAAAGGAGAAACCAGCAATTACTATCATGCTTTCTTGGAATGCTTAGGCCAATGTCGTTCTCAATGTTGCATTATTTCTCAAGAGAGCATTGTTGTTGACTATTCGTCTCTTTGATAACTGTGTTTAGGAAGGTGAGATTGGAACTTGGGACCTCAGACGTGGGGTGAATGCTGAGTAAAGAGGATGAGATTTTAGATGACGACCCTGCTGAAGCTTATTTGCTTTTGGATACTGCTGAAGCTTATTTGTCTATAGAAGCTTCAGTCAACAGCTGATATTGTATTGAACTAGCAACCGTTAACTTTTCTAAAGGGTCCTTTTTATAGTTCAAGTTATTTTGGAGAAGACCGTGTATGAATGAATGTGCTTCAGTTTTGCTATCTGATTTTGGTGCAAAGGGTGTTCTGTGAAATGGAAAGTCTGTAAATTTAATAGAATTTGATTGGAATTTTACCCTTTTTCAAGATGATCGATTTACTCTTCAACTGGGTCAATTTGTGCCTTCGGATGTACACCCTTTAACTAGCTAGTTTTTGTGCTTGTGATTTACATTGTAACTGGGAGAATTAATGCTTACTCATTTCCTTTGCAACTCGGCTTTTGTTCATTATTGTTCCACATCCTATACCAATATTTGTGTATGTTGATATCTGTTGTTGGTTTTCAAGCTTTACAACACTTGGTTGAACTTCTTGTGATTGTTTTAGAGAATGCGATCTTCTTGGACAAGTTGTTAAGCATGGTACAATGATCCTCGTTCAAGCGATATATTTTTGCATTTCAACCATTGATATACATGTTCCATTGGGTTTTGGTCATTACAGACATTTGGTTCTTCATTTATCATAATCTTTTTTTCAATTTCAATCCTTTGTGAACTTCTACTCTCTGTTTTTGCTGCGGTAGCAAATAATGAATACAATTGGCTATGCAGATTACTGCAACATTCTTACAAGATAACAACCAAAACCGCAAACATTAAACAACCAAAACCGCAAAGATAACAACCAAAATCCCAAAGATGTCAAAAATACATGTAAATCTCTAATAAATCTGAGAGCATTGATACACAAATTGCAAACCAAAATTGAACCATCACAGAACAAACATCGAATTCTACACGCATAGTAGAGACTCATTTGTTCTTCAATAGAGCAATCCAGTACAATTTTCACTATCCATTAACCTGCAACAAGGTATCCAATTAGAATCAAGTAACCAACTTTTGTCAAAGAGTTTCAAGAAGCTAAACGAGAACACAAATCGAAATCTAATTACCCAGAATTGATGATCGAACTCTTTGGATTAGAACACTGAAACAAAATTTTATACCACCTAATCAGTGATCCAGTACCCATCGTCTCGCTTCGATTCCAATACACATCGCTTCATCTCTTCGAATCCAATACCCATCGCTTCCAATCCCTATAATTCAGTAAAAGAATGCAAAAGGAAACCCGTATTGAGAGAGAGAGAGAGAGAGAGAGAGAGAGAGGAGGGGGGGTTATCCAAGACGGTAAATGAGATCTCTTTTCTCTGTTTGGGGTTTCAATTAGCAATTTTTTTTTTTTTTAAATGGACAGCTGTCAAATTTTTATTGGCTGTGGTCAGCGAAGTTCTTTCCTATATAAAACGCAGCCATCCCTTCTTCGACACCAACAACAGTAGCCGCACACCATCAAGACCTCACCCATCACTTTTCTCTCTCCTATCGGCAAGCACCCACCCTCCTTCACTATTTCCATTTTTCTTTCCTCACTTCCACCCTCAAATCTTCATCAATCCTTCAAGGGATTTCAAAGAGCATCAAGGGGCTTCAAGTCTTGAGATTGGGTATAGTGGGAAGTCATAAATCAAGGCTTGTCATAATTGCTCCACAGTAATTTGTGACTTGTTCTTGTCACTTCTCACTCCTCTTCACCTTTACCTCTTTAATTGATGTATTTTGTTGTTGATTTGTGGATGGGTTGTGAGTAGTCTATTTAGGAAGCCAGGGTTTGAGCCCTAGCATGGATTTAATGTAATAAATATGTTTTGATTTAATGGTTTTTAATTTCGTGTTTGGCATATGTTCTATTCTATATTATTTGGCTTAGATGCATGCTTAGGAGCTTAATTAACTCTTGAATGTGTAGATGAGCATGTCTAGAAAAAATTAGGGGACCTAATCACTTCTCTAATTTATGGCTAGGACACTTGTTTAGAACATGGTTAGTTACAATACCAATTTCGATTTCCGTATTGGCTAGCTTGGGAACCTTGATTCTAGAACTCTTTGCCTTTTGGTGCAACTAGCGGCCCTAACAAGGCTCTAGATTGTCCCAATTGAGTTTCTACGACCCTTGATCCGGAGTAGGAATACCCTTTAAGGAATCTAATGACCCATGAGCCTTGTAAAGCCTTGGGTATGGTTCTTGATGCCATTATGAATTGAATGACCATTGTCGGAGCATATTTATGCATTAGATTTGGCTAGGATGATACCCTAGTGACCTAATTTCCATTCTTGATTAGTTTATATTATCTTTATCTTTAGTTGCAATTTTAATTTTCAATTGTCAATTTTATTTTCTTCGCAATTAAAAAAAAAATCAAATTTCACAAACCACTTTCATTGTCCATACCATTTGATTGTGAGATTCCGCATTTATTTGTGGTTCTCTTGACCCATTTTAGGCTTGGTTGTTCCGAGCTGGACATGTAAATAGCTTGGTGCTATTTTTCTAGGTTTTGTTTGTTAAATTGTTGGTGATTTAGTAATCTGCATAACCAAGGATTGAAGTTAGCTTTTCAATCCCCGTGGTACGATAATTTCGGGTTCAAATATTTCCCACTTCTTTGATGACCGTGCCCTTATTGCGCGTAAGTTGCATTCAAGCACACCAAGTCAGGTTACATATGGAACTTCCTGATCTTCTTACATACTAGTTTCTGCATCAATGACTACTGCTGGAGTTTCTTGCACTGAGATGTCAGGTTTAAGAAACAAACTACAATCCTCATCAACAGGAAGGTTAGGGCTTGGAAACAAATCAGAGAGAAACTCCCCTTGACCAAAATCACATGATTTTCTAGTGAAATAAGGAGTATCTTCGTCAAATCTCACATCCCTGGAAACAATTAGTTTCCTGGTAGCATAATTATAACATTTATAACCCTTTTGAGTAGATGAATATCCTAGAAAAACACACTTATCATCTCTAGGATTAAGTTTATCACGTTGATGAGCTTGAATATGAACGAAGCATGTGCAGCCAAAAACCTTCAAGTGAGACAGATCCATTTTTCTCCCTTTCAACACTTCAAGAGGTGATTTGAAACCAAGCACTCTACTACAGGGAGTCTGTTGATGAGATATGTGGCAGTGAGAACACCTTGAGACTAAAATTTTTTTGGAACATTCATTTGAAACATAAGTACTCTTGTTTTTTCAAGGTCTCGATTCTTTCTCTCAGCAACCCCATTCTGTTGAGGAGTACCAACTGACGTGCCTGAAAGCAAGCGCGCAATTTAACCCTGAAAATGTCGTTAGTAGTATAAGTAAATAGGGATCGTTCTATTCCGGGGATTGAGGGTACACTTGTAATTGTGAAACAAATAAAGAAAAGTATTATTTTCAAAAATAAAATAAAGAATATAAATATATACAATTGTATAAACAAATAAAGAATTAAAATAAAAAAGTATTATTTACAAAAATAAAATAAAGAATAAATATATACAAGAAAACACAAATAAGGGGGGATTAGGATTCTTAAAATTAAAATTAAAATAAATAAAATAAAGAAAACGTAAAAACATATATACAAGGGTGGAACGCAAGGAATAAAGATCAAAACCACATCCATATGCAAGAAATCCAATTACAATTCCTATAGTTGATTTTAAATGTCATGAGAGAGGAGTTGATCATGTGAAACATTCGAAAGCAAATGATTTCCCATATTTTACTTTTCAATGCTAATTAACCTAAGCGAAAGCACCTAGATTAATCCTATCAAACATGCAATCAAGCCCTAGAAAGCTAGTCAATCATGTCATGTTCAACGCATTAGACATAGAGAAAGGCTATCAACTCAAGTGTACAACTTAGTATGGAAAAGTCCACCTAATTGCAATCCTCGTTAATTAAATTCGGTCTTTGCACAAAACCTTTACTACTTTGATTCAAGTTTACACAAAACGAAAAGTCGATTTCATGTTCTTAAACCTAGCACCAATTATATCAAAACCCTAAGTGTTTGCAACCACATAAGATTAAA
The DNA here is from genome assembly GCF_002994745.2 of Rosa chinensis. NCBI lineage: Eukaryota > Viridiplantae > Streptophyta > Magnoliopsida > Rosales > Rosaceae > Rosa > Rosa chinensis. Next base: position 62,010,951 of record NC_037089.1, read on the forward strand.
ATACAAAAGTTTTCTATCATGCAAATTTAATTAAACAAACCCACATAAGCAACATAAAAATCAACATATAGAAATCACAACTTTATCTCAAAACATATAAACGGGCTTTAAACTTTGCCCTTAACATTATTTGTTAACTAGAATTCATAGTTTTACAAAATCAAACAAAGAAAACAAGAGAAAGGATATAATACACCTTGAAAGATGAATGATAAAGCCTTGAGACGAAGAACTTGAAGATCCTTGAAAGCAAGCAATCTTCTAGGGACGACACAAGGGTGGATGGTGGTTGGGAAATTGATGTATTGCATGGCTTCTCTTTCTCTTGGCTTGAAAATGAAGAACAAGAAAACTAGAGAATGGAAAAGAGATATGGAGAGGAAATGGAGAGACAAGGAGATGGAATGGATGAAGGAATGTGTTTTAGAATGAGAGGAGAAGGTGTTTATATAGGGAAGAAAAAGAAGAGTGAAATGATGAGTGGAAGAAAAATAATGAAAGTGGAGTATGAAAGTGATTTGTAAAATATGGAAAAGAAAGAGAAATGATGAAATGAAAGCAAAGCATGAAGGTGCAGCAACATGGAAGTGATGATGATCTATTAAAGAGATTGTAGAAAAAATATATCCAAGGAAAAAGAGAAAAGCATCTAGCTTTCTTCATGTGGGTGGGAAACATGAATATGTGGTGTTGAGCTGTTTTCAGGTCAGTTTCTTCCCCTTTATTCCTTCAATTATTTCTCCAACAAGACTTCATTATATGCCTTCGACTTCTTCATATGAAATGTTCCACTATGAGTGTAGATCATCCTGACAAATTTTCAGAGCTTCAATCCATGTGGTTGGGCTGCAAATGCTGCTGGACCTCTTACAGGTCCAGTTTTCCGGTTTTGCTTCTGTAGAAAATTGGGCTGATTGTTTGAAGGCCTTCCACTCATATTTTTCTCTGGCACTCTTCATAAGAAATGATCCTTTGGGTGTCTAGAATGGATCTGGAAGGTTTCAGCTCATTTGAAGTTCATTTGGTCAGGCGGCCGCTCCTTCTTCTTTGCTTGGCTCTGATTCTCCTAGCCGGAGTAAGAAAATATTCAAGGTTGACTTTTTAGTGCATTTTCATTCTTCTCCATCATTTCTAGGTAATTATGGACGTAACACTCATTTCTTCTTCATCTACTCCAATGTACCTAAAATTAGAAATTAAGTTAAAAATCGATTCGTTAAGGAATAACTAAGCAAAATGTGAGGAATTAACATTTAAAATATCACATTAAAATGCGCCTATCACCAACACAGCTAGTTTGATGCACAATGCCTTGTGTGCTCAAGTAGTGTGACATATTATTGGACATATACTCAGAGCCAATATAGGATCTTAACACATGAATGGATGAAAAAAATTGAGTGTTGACAAGTTAATAAAAATCCTTAAAAACATTCACAACTTCACTTTTGAATTTCAATAGATACAACCAAGTAATCCTCGTAAAATCATCTACAAATGTTACAAAATACTTAAATCCATCATAGGATTCAAGAACTGGACCCCAAATGTCTGAATGGACTATTTCAAAATGATTACTAGCTCTAGAAAAAGAGGAAGTAAAAGGCAACCTAGAGGATTTTGACAGATGACAGACATCACATTGATTGTCTGCTTTGCACAAATTTGGAAACAAAAAAGGACAACACTTTCTCTGAAGGATGAGCCAAGCATTGATGCCACAAAAGATGCTCTTGTGCTGATCTTGAACTGACTTGGAATGCTTTGGAAACAAAAGAATTCTTGGGCAGATAATAGAGACCATTCAAAAAGAAATCCTCACCAATCGTCTTCTTGGTGATATGATCCTGAAAGATGACATTATAGGAAGAGAAGATGACAAGACATTTTAATGTGTTTATAATTCTTCCAACAAATAGGAGCTGAAAGGGAAAAGAAGGAACATAGAGAGCAACTGACTCAACAAGATTGGAGAGTAATTTGATTTTTTCCTTTCCCAAAACAGAGACACCTTTGCCATTTGCTACAGATACTTTAGAAGGAATATACATTTTTTCAAACTCATGCAGATTTGTAATTTTATTTGTCATGTGGTCCGTAGCTCCTGAGTCTATAATCCAATAATCATCCATAGCACAAACACTTAGAGCAGTAGAGAAGGACTTTAGAGTACCTGAAGCTTCTTCATTTGGAACACAATCAGTTTCTGCAAGAAATCCAGCAAATTTTCCAAGGAGTGTAGTATGGCCTTCAATTCTAGGAATGTCTGGTTCTTCACTTCCACCATGCATATGCTTCTTGCTGAGACAAGCAGCAAATTCATTGATTAAAGTAGTGGGATTGGTGGTGAAGTTTAGCCTACCCTCAGTAGGAGTTGCTGTCAGGTTTGCCTTTGGTGGATTCCAACTCTTTTGAGCACCTTTGCCTTCCTTCAAAAACTTTGGCTTCTATTCAGGATGAAGAACCCAACATCTATCCCTGACATGTCCAACTCCTTCACAGTAGCTGCATTTCAAGTCAGGTCTCTTGCCTTTGTACACTTTCGCTTTAGCTTGCCTGTGATTAGAAGCATATGCTCTAGTTTCAGATGCACTAGTCTTGGACTCCATATTCATCACCTTTTTTTCAAACTTCTTCTCTTTGAATGGTAGCACACACATTGTTGAAAGATGGTATCTCAATATTCATAAGAATATGGCTTCTCAAATCTTCATATTCTGAACTTAAGCTTGCAAGAAGCTGAAAAATCTTGTCCTCCTCAGCTCTTTTTAACAAAACACTAGCCTCAGTAGTATGAGGTCTATAAACATCTAGCTCATTCCACATACTAGTAAGACTACCAAGATGCTGAACAAAGGGCTTACCTTCCTGTTGAAGATCAGCAATATCTCTTTTGAGTTGAAAAACTCGAGCAGCATTATTCTGATTTCCATACATCTCTTTGACTTTATTCCAGAGATGCATAGATGACTCAGAAAAACTAAAAATTTCTGCTATTCTGCTCTCCATGGAGTTAATTAGCCAAGACATGACGAGTTGATCCTTGCACAGCCAAGAATCAAGATTAGGAGAGTCATCTTTAGGCTTCTGTATAACTCCATTGACATAACCAAGTTTGGACCTTCCTCCAAGAGCAAGTGTAACAGCTCTCGCCCAAGACAGATAGTTGAACTCATTCAACAAAACTGAACTAAGACGTTGATTTGGATTAGACTCCATATCAAAAAAATTGGCAAGAGGTTCATCCTCTTTAGAACCTGATTTACCAGCCATCTTAAACTGGTGAACTCAGGAACTTCCCAAGAAGAAGAAGAAACCAGACTCAGGCCTTGAATGCCTGCTCTGATACCATAAAGAAAACAAGCAAGAGACAAGTGAAGTTTTCTTGTATTACTTGATAAAAGAGTACACGGATACAACATATATATAAAGTCTATCACCTAATCCCTCAACTAATTAAGATTAACAACTAAGGTAAGATATGAACAGTGGAAGGTAATGTACAAAATCAGTGAACCATGCTAGATAAGGACAATCAGTAAACAAGTTGAGTAATCAAGTTGTGCTAGTCCTACTGCAGCCATGCTGCTTCCATACTGCCATGCAACCATACTCAACCCCATACTCAACCATACTGTCACTATTTCCAATAGCTCAAAGCGGAATGGCTTACTCAAAAGATGCGAAGCAAGGCACACATCGTCTCTGCTATCCATGGCGACATGGACCAGTTCAATCGTGACAGGATTATGCGTGAGTTCCATTCTGGCACTTGCCCGGTTCTGATCACCAGTACTGATATGATGGCTTCTAATATCAATGCGGAGCAAGTATCTCTAGCCATAAATTATGATTTGCCTACTCAACCAGAACAATACCGACGGATTGAAACCTTCGGAAGAACAGGTGTTGCCATTAACTTTGTGACCAGGGATGAGAAGAGAGTGCTGCACGATATCGAGAGGGTTTGTAATATGGACATCAGGGAGCTTCCATTTTCCACCAGCTAAATTCTGATGAGATCATTTTAACTCTCAATATGTTACCTCTCCTGTTCTTTCCGTTTGAATTGTTTTCTGACTTTGTATGTTAAAAGTTGGTTCTCATATTTTTGCTCTGTGTTTTTAAATCCTCCAATCCATTTTTCAGAAAAAAGAATAGTTCCCACTGTATTATCCGGTAACGCGTTGGCGAACCAGTGAGTCCAAACAAAGTTTAGAGTTTACAACAGAAAATTATAACTGAAACAATCTGTAGCCTACAGCAGGTCCCAAAAAAAGGCACTACATATGTAATACAAAATTGGGCATGAGCTACCCCAATAGATTGGCCCCTTTGATCAAAATATCATTGGGACTATATAGTCTATCCAAAAACATAAAATAAAAGGTACAACAAAAAACCTATAGCATGCCACCAGGAAACGCTACATATTACTCCTATAAGAAAATATTCCTCCAAACAATATCAGCTCCTCAGAGGAGATCACCAAATCTGTCCGGCAGCTCCTCAATGACAACTTGGTAAAAGTTCTTAATATCATGCAGCATTCTCTCGCTGTCTGATGTCACAAAGTTGATCGCCACACCTTTTCTTCCAAATCTTCCACTTCGTCCTATACGATGAAGGTAATTTTCTGGTTGAGTTGGCAAATCATAATTTATCACAAGAGATACTTGCTGCACATCAATACCGCGAGCCATGAGATCAGTGGTTATTAGAACACGAGAAGAGCCGGATCTGAATTCACGCATAATGATATCACGAGTGTTCTGTTCCATTTCACCATGGATAGCAGAGACGGTGTGATCACGGCTGCGCATCTTGTCAGTAAGCCAGTCAACATTGCGCCTTGTGTTGACAAAGATGACACATTGGGTGATGGTTAAGGTCTCGTAGAGATCACACAGTGTGTCGAACTTCCATTGTTCCTTATCAACATTGACATAAAATTGTTTGATACCCTCAAGAGTGAGCTCATCCCGCTTTACTAAGATCCTCACAGGTTTGTTCATAAACTTCTTTGTGAGTTCAAGGGCTTCAGATGGCATAGTAGCAGAAAACACCCCCACCTGAATATTCGATGGCAGCTGCTGGAAAATATCATAGATCTGATAACCAAAACAAAAATGTTAGGACTTGGAATCAAAGCCTCAACTCCAAATGTTCTAAGCAAAATAAAAAACGAACCTGATCCTTGAAACCAAGAGAAAGCATTTCATCAGCTTCATCCAATACAAACATCTTAATGCAATCTGACCTAAGATATTGCCTCTTCAACATGTCAAGAACACGCCCTGGAGTTCCAATAACAACGTGGACACCAGCTTGAAGAATTCGTTGATCCTCACGAACACTTGTCCCACCAACGCAAGCATGAACCTTCACGCCAAGATAGTCACCAAGTGCTCGCATAACCTTCTCGATCTGTCGTGCCAACTCCCTGGTTGGTACCAAAGCCAAAGCCTGGCATTGGACAAGATCATAATCAATGTTTTGCAAAATTCCAGAGCAGAAAGTTGCTGTTTTCCCGGTTCCGGATTGAGCCTGTTGAATCACATCAAGACCTCTGCAGAAAGGAACAATGCCCCTCTGCTGAATCGCAGAAGGCTTCTCAAAACCTTCCCAAAAAAAAAAAAACCATAAAAAAAAAACAATATTATACACAAGATACAAGAATTAACTAAAAAGAAAAACCTTTGATAAAACTGTACGTATTCTACTGGGATACATTAAACTTCATTATGAACCAGCTTGCTATACATACCATATGCATAAAGGCCTCTAAGGAGATTTTCTTGCAATCCCATAGAGTCGAAACTCTCATAAACCTCATCGAATGAGGTGAAGAATTCTTGTCCATCAGTTGAGAGTCTGCAACACATCGACATCAAAGGTGAGACCAAATCATAAAAATCTGTAATTACTAATTATCTTCGCACAACAGCAGCACACAATTGATGATAAAACATATAGTATCATTAGAAACTTACAACTGATTCATTTTAGCATCATATTGATGAGCATCAAATTGTGAACTTCCACTAGCAACACCTGTCATATCTGCAAGTAACAGACAACGAGTAATTGACTCAAATCAACCCGAAAACAAATTACCATCTTTAAGACACTACATAATGTTTGGGGTACTATACATTCAGCCTTCCTTCAGCAGATAAAATTGTCACAGAAGAGCCAAACTTGTTAACCAAACGGAAAAGGAGTACAAGCATTAACTTCTGTTTTTCTTTCAGGGGAAGAAATTTATAAAGGACAGATTTCCATCTGCTATGAAGCCATAAAGGGATTGAACCCAAAAGCTCTAACAATGAGCAGCCCTAGAATTTGGAATTACATAGCAGTCAAAAAATCAACTAATTACGACCCTCAAGTTCAGAAAATCGAGTACAGTGATTAAGTAAAACCCTAAATAAACGTGACTTGTGTTGCAAGTGATTGAAATAAACCCCAAACAAACAAGATTTTGTGCCGAGAAAAAGGAAGAAAGAGAAAGGTTGCATAGATCATGAGTACTCAAAAACAGTTTGTGAAAAAGTGCAGCTAGAGATTCTGAAATAGAATAAAAGATGAACTATTTACCTTAAATTCTCTAAAACCTTGCTTTTGAACGAACGCGGTACTTTTTTTCTCGAATTCTATTGCGTATTAGGGTTGCATGTCGTTTTTATAGGAGAGCCAACGAATCCTAAAAGGAGTTGTGAACCGCCCAAATTTTTAGTGATCTTTCTCGAGTCGGTTTGAAACCCCCACCGTTAAAATATATATATATATATATATACAGATCCTATTCAGAGCGAGGCTTCGCTCTGAAATTAAAGTGCAAGGTTGGAGTTTAGGGTCACATTTCGGTCTCATATCCACATCTCGACCGTTCAGTTTTTAGGTACTAATGTATAGATCATCTCTGCAAAATTTCAGCCAAATTAATGATCTTTAAGGTATCTAACTCGCTTAAATTAATGGACGAACTGAATCTGCCCAACCTGAACCGTACTAGCTTTAAGACAGTTATCAATGCCTTAACGACTATCAATTTGGCTGAAATTTTGCATAGATGATCTATACATTAGTACCTAAAAGCTAAACGGCCGAGATGTGGATATAAGATCGAAAAGTGACCCTAAACTCCAATCTCGCACTTTAATTTCAGAGCGATGTCTCACTCTGGATAGAATCTGTATATATATATATATATCCCTCTCGCTCGAACAGGGTCAGTTACCATTTGCATATTCAATTTCGACAGATGCATATGGCATACTCAAGTGAAGTGGATGTCTTGGAGAGTTGGAGGTAAGATGTGTACGGATTTTTAACCAAGCAAAAAAGACTACCCGGTACAAGCCCAAAAAGACTACTCGGTACAAGCTTTCATTGACGCATGGCACAACCTCTGGAAGCGAATGTCAAAAGCCCAGAAAGGGCATGGTGTTATAATCAGAAAAGAAAGACTTGTTGAGCTAGTTTTTAAAGCCCCGAGAGGGAATAGTGTGAGACCATTTGCCTGATGTTTACACTTCCAAACTTATATAACCTCATTCAACCAAAGGCAACAAAATGAAACCTTTCACAACATGAAAAACCAATTGGATATCGCATGGCAAGCATGCAACAGACATCCTGAAGAGGTTTTATAAGCCAAAATATAGCTGAGGCACATACAATTAAACAGTTAGATGTGTTTGACAGCATAAATTAAAACCAAAATGGCGAAAAAGAAACATTTAAATAGTACTTTAAAAACAGGAATAAGAAATCTGCCTCAAAAACAAAAAGAACAAAATCAGCTCCTCACAGAAGATCAGCCACGTTGGAAGGCAGCTCCTCAATCACCACATTATAAAACCTCTGAATGTCATATAGCATTCTATCGTCATCCCTAGTCACGAAATTGATGGCAACACCTTTTCTTCCAAATCGCCCACTTCGTCCGATACGATGAAGGTAGTTTTCTGGTTGAGTCGGCAAATCATAATTAATTACAAGCGACACTTGCTGCACATCAATACCACGTGCCAACAGATCAGTAGTGATGAGAACACGGGAGGAACCAGATCGGAATTCACGCATGATAATGTCACGCTGGTTCTGGTCCATATCACCATGGGTAGCAGACACAGTGTGGTCACGGCTTCGCATCTTATCTGTAAGCCAATCCACTTTGCGCCTTGTATTAACAAAAATGACACTCTGAGTGATTGCAAGGGTCTCATAGAGATCGCAGAGTGTCTCCAGCTTCCATTCTTCCTTATCGACATTAACATAAAATTGCTTGATTCCCTCCAGGGTGAGCTCATCACGCTTAACCAAAATCCTAACAGGTTTGTTCATAAACTTTCTGGTGATCTCAAGGGCTTCAGGAGGCATTGTAGCAGAGAACACACCAACTTGAACTTTTGAAGGCAGAAGCTGAAAAATGTCATAGATCTGACAACAAAAACATTATGTCAGATATCTAAAAATCCACACACCAAATGCAAGTCACGTAAAAATAGATAGGCAGAAGAGAAATAACTAACCTGATCTTTGAAACCCCTAGATAGCATTTCATCGGCTTCATCCAATACAAACATCTTAATGTAATCTGCACGAAGAGATTGCCTCCGCAACATGTCAAACACACGTCCAGGAGTGCCAACCACCACATGCACTCCAGTCTGAAGAATTCGCTGATCCTCACGAACACTAGTCCCACCTACACAAGCATGAACCTTCACGCCGAGATAGTCTCCAAGTGCCCGCATAACCTTCTCAATCTGCTGAGCTAACTCCCTGGTAGGTGCCAACACCAAAGCCTGGCACTGGACCAAACCATAGTCAAGTTGCTGCAAAATTCCAGAGCAAAAGGTTGCTGTTTTGCCTGTTCCTGACTGAGCTTGTTGAATCACATCCAAACCTTTACAGAAAGGAACAATTCCTCTTTGCTGAATCGCAGAAGGCTTCTCAAATCCTACAAAATAACAGTAAAATTATACACCTACAAGCATAAGAAAAAGAACACTCTGAATAAATATCCCAATTGCAAAACCAATAATTCAATATCTCAAAAGGACAAGAGTAAAAAAAGTTAGAAACAACAATAAGCAGACAGCATATATACTCTGTACCTACCATAAGCATATATTCCCCTTAAAAGATTTTCTTGTAAACCCATGGCATCAAAACTGTCATGAACCTCATCATACGATGTGAAGAACTCTTGACCTTCAGATGAGAGGCTGCAACAAATTAGGCAAAATATCAATAGTGACATCAAACCATAAGCTGTATCAAGCTATCTTGAAAGAAGAAGTGTAAAAAAAAATACTTTAAAAGGGTACTAATTGATCATAAAACTCACATCTCATTCATCTTAGAATCATACTGTTTAGCATCAAACTGTGCACCTTCGGGAGCAAGACCTGCCATATCTGTGAACAGGAAAACATTTGCTACTTTAAGATTCAGTAGATACCTCATAGAAAGAAATACTTGCTGAGGTTCTGGGCATGTGCAAAACAAACACAAGGAAAATCATGATCTTGCACTTCTTACTTTCTCAAATATAAAGACGGAATCCAACACTTACGACGGAGAAGGTCTCAAGCAATTTGTTATCAGCAAAAATGTCACAGAAGCGCCAAACTTGTTAACCAAACAAAAAGGACGACAAGCATCAACTCCTGTTATACTTTCTGTAGAAGTTTTTTTTTGTTTTTTTTTTTTTTTTTTGAAAAAGGGCAGATGTCCATCTGCATATACAGGGAACAAACCCAAAAGCAGACGAACATCGCTCGCCCACTCCCCCAAAGCTCAACAAGGTTCAACCACTTCCACATCCAAAACAAGAAAGAAAGATAACAAAAATGCAAAGAGATAGAATTTACAACTCTACAGTTGAAAATCCGCCTCATAATTCATTTGCAAAATAGAAGAAACAGACGCGAGGTTACAAAATCAAAACAGAGTAGACAAGGCTTCACTAATACTTAACATTTCCAACGAAACAGAGTAACCAATCATTTCCCTGTCGGATATTATGCGAAAGCTCGACAAAGACCAAGACCATATCAATGGAATAAAGAACAGAACAGAACAGAACAAAACAAAACACCTTGATTAGCAATCAGAACAAAACACCAATCGGACTCATCTAACACATCAATTCAATCCACAGAACCATACCACACAAATCAAATCAAGATCCCCCAAAACACAACGAGATAGAATCGAAAACAATAAAATATATGAGCAGAATTCAGTAAATACAACAGAATCAAAGAAATCCAACATTTTCAATGCGTGGAATATAAAAACAGAGAGAGAGAGAGAGAGGGACCTGATTGAGTTGCTGAAAAGCTTGACGGAGAAAAGCAAAGAGAGATAGAGAGCTGAAGAATAGGTAGAGAGCTAAGAGAGAGCTAGGGTTTGCCAAACTCCTCGGATCTGCGCCGTGGAGTTTGAAAAAGGAGACAAGTGAGAAATTGGAGGCTGCGTTTTATACTCTCACTCTCTCTTAGGTTTTTTATGTGTTGCACCGTTCGTGTGTACCCACTTGAGATTACGGATACGCCCTTGCCCTTATCACTCACTGTCAGGGAAAACATTTTGTCCTACTCGTAATTTTCCACTTACCAAATTACCAAGCTTTTTTTTTTCTCTTTTTCTAAATTTAATAATTTTCAGAGGTCTTACCAAATTTCAATATTTCATTATTTGTTAAACTTACGATTATAATTAGATACAAAACAACTTAATCTTGAGATGCTTTTTTAGATCAACAAAAGATGAAATCATTTTAAGACTGTATCCTTATTGTAATTAAGGGTTTAGGCTATATGTCTCCCACCCCTGTATTCAACAGTTTCATTAATCAAGACTTGAGGGCAGCCGAACCAATTTTTTATTTAAAAAGAAAAAAGAAAAAAGATGAAATCAATTAAATTCACGACATGTTAAAAAGTGAAGAAAAATGAACAAACTAACATTTATGAGACATAAAGGGACAAAAAAGGAGAAAATGATCCACATGACCTCCAAACTAGTTCTTAACAATAATTTCATCAACAATTTATCACCCATTCACCCCATTATAAATAGTAGTTGTTTAAAGATTATCATTTGATTAAATAAATAGTAAATTCTATTTGTAAAATACGTTTAAAGATTTATGTAGTAGTTGTTTTAGTATCATCAAGAATTCAAGATCACTCTCAAAAACATCATATAAAATTATAAGCACTTATTATATATATACTTACGTGGAAGAGATATCGAAACAACAAAAATATTCTCTAACATAAGACTTCCCTACTTTAATTAGAGAATCAAAATGCATATGGACTCCGCATCATAAAGTAAGTAAATTCTTTCATTCATTCAACCATTCGATTAAACTATAAGAGATGGATAATGCAATCCGCATACATTTACTAATTTGTTCACGCTCATCGCTTCTCTATTCAAATATGGTATTTGGCACAAAAGACTATTGAGGTGCACTAAGCTAGCTTCCATAAGGAACATGCGCAGAGTGTTATTAATTTGAATCTTTATGAGGAACTTTCCTCCTCCAATAAAACTAAAGTGCTTTTTATCTACGTTGGGGTTTAGTCATTTAGATCTACATCAAGACACATTGATGAAATAATTGAAGCATGAAAATAGATCAGCGCGCCGACGTGGAATGGAGCCTTTTTCTCTCAGAGTTGAAGAGAAAAGAGGGAAAAGTTGGCGCCTTTTTTTGTGTCATATACGGCTGGCCGTGTCATAGGAGGAATCAAGGCACCCCTGTATATGCATCTACTTTCACCATGATTTGATGGCTACCCAAATTTGCTCGTGTGCGGCCAAAATTGGATATCATTGCCAAAATCAAACCACCTCACATCCAAAGCGATTTCCACTCTGATTTTGTAAAGCTCATTGCTTTCTGTCATCATCATGTTATCTAAAAGATTCTAAGTAATTGTTCTGTCGTTGTTGGTAGCTGTCGATGTCCACGGTTGAGATTGAGGGAATACTAGCCGCCTGAATCCCAAGTCGCCGCCCGGGAATCCAAGTTTTGCCATAAGTAATCTCATTGAATTTGTAGTCTTTGGTTAAGGTCACAAGGGCTTGTACTTGGTAATCAAATGATCAATGTACTATTAACTATTAATTCAGGGAGGCCCTATCAATGTTTCACGAGAGATTATTCAGAGCACCGCCGTGCACTTGCACCAACATAAATGAATGGTTAGATTGCATTAAATACACTTTTTGTTTTATTAAAAATAAAGTTGATAATAAATATCAATGGTTGAGATTATTTTATAAGGGTTGGGTCACTTGCACCGTCGGTGCATAGAATAATTTCCAATGTTTCACATGTACTCGCCAAACTTTCTTTGGTTGAAATATGCTAGATTGCTAGGTGAAATGTATATTAGATGATATCTGCACTTAATTCCTCTTAAATTCCTTAGCTAATGAATGAATGAAGCTCTTAATTAATTGACTGCATGAGAGGAGTTAAACATTGGTCACACGATACAACTCATGCAATGAGTCAGCTAAGGCTATTTCCAACATAAAGGGCTAAAAATAGTCATTTTGAGCCCTAAATTATGTATTATTCATTAATGTGACATCAACATTCTCCAACCTGTCAAGGCTAAATTATAGCCCTAAAATATATTTTAACATTTTGGATATGTTATATATATATATATATATATATATGTTCTTATTTTTTATCAGCAATTTATTTATAGTAATTGAAATCATTTTTATGATAAAAATATTTTTTTGGTTGTATTTTTTTTTTAAGATAATCAAAAATATCTTTAGCTGATTTTGAAATAGAATAAAACTAATTTCAAAATGGAATAAGGCTGATTTCGAAGTGAAATAAAGTTTTTTTTTTTTTTTTTTAGAATAAGAATCCTTTATTGAAAATAACCAAGATTACATAATATGGAAATGATCGGTGGTGGACAATAACTCCCCACTCTCCTCTCTAAAAACCGAACTAGTTACGGGTCCGTCATCCAGGATGACATCCATGAGCCAAAAGAGCCCAACCCCTAACCACCTATTTCGCCCAACCTCACAGGCTACAGATAACCCCGAGAAACTCGATAACACCCCATAGACAACCTCCAGAGAAACCAGCGCCCTCTTCCACACCGCGTCCCAATGAAACCAGACCACGTGCAAGGATCGCTTGTTAGCACATTGACCATAAGATAAAACCAAAATTACACCAACTCATCCCCAGGAAAGACACCACATCCATGGCACATCAATTTGACCCAACCCTAGCTCAAACGAGTAGGGACCAACTATTGACCAAAGTAAACTAACCAATAACCAAAGTAAACTAACAAGCAACCTAACTAAAACCAAGACTTTAACCAAAAGAAAAAAGTCGCCGCCACGATACTCCTCACCCTTGTCGTCAGATGACCCGCCGGCAAGCCACCACCGCAGCCCCATGTCTTCAATCTCCCCAAGTCGAAGGTGCCTGCTAAACCATATAGCAAACCACAGCAAATCTATCACCCAGAAATCGATGAAAGACTCACTGTACCTTGCCTCTGCCATGCCCACCACCTTGAAAACCCAGATCCACCACAGCTGCCATCTTCGTCTAGCAACCCACCGTAGATTAGAAGTCAGCGCCATACGATCCATGGTATACCGCCGCCATGATCTGGCCTCTGACCACTTACTCCACGCCGACCACCACCCATCCGACCTCCACACCGACGATGCCATCTCAGAGAAAAGAAGAGAAGTACCAGACCTTGACCAGCAAAGCAAAAAGCAGAGGAGGACCCCTGAGATCCCAAGATCCTGTCCGGCAACACCCGCCACTCGTTGATGGAGCAAGGAGGCACGGCCGATGCGGGGGCGCCGCCGGACAGGCTGATAACTTTTGTTAACTCTCTCCAACCCTAGTTCTCACTCTCTCTGAATTCACTACCGAGTTATTTGGTTGTTACTTTAATCTCGCCGTCTCAGGACCATTGATTGAAGTGAAATAAAGTTGAATTCGAAATAAAATCATATTCTCAATATTTATTTTATTCATGACAAAAGCATTTAAAAATGAACACAACAAAGTAGAAAAATACAAACACTTGTCAGTGACAACACTAACAATTATTAAAAACACAAATTGAAAGCTTTGAACGTCATGCTTATGTTACCTTCCACTCATAATTAGTGGGTCACAGCATTCTGATCCAATTTTTTTTTAAAGGGGCATCTTGAGGGCTAAAAATAACCCTTTACACTCACCTATAGCCCTAATGTTTAACCCTTTGACCCTTAACTTATTGGGTTGGAGTTGGATTGGGCTAAAAAATGCCCCTTTAGCACCTTGTCTTCTTGGGTTGGAGGTGGCCTAATGCTCATAGAGCTAGTGGGGATTTAACTCGACTTGTTGTCAACTTGGGGATTTAACGGTGTTGTGTATTTGGTTATTTTCGTTTCACTCTATTTTGTATTTAGAGTTATTGTCACAAATGGTACCTGAACTATACCTCAATTTTATCGATGGTACCTGAACTTCAATTTTGATCACAACTAGTATCCGAACTTTTCGATTTCATTTTAAATGGTACCTAAAGCCACCTCCGGTCACTATTCCGACTAAAAATGGCATGAGAGACGATCATAGTGATGATTTTTGATGATTTCAAGGGTTGCGATCATATATAGTGATGATTTTTTGGTAATAGACTTGCCTTGAACTTGTTTTTTTATTTTTTATTTTTTTAGATTTGAGTTTTTTGGCCGGAATAGTGACCGAATGTGGCCTTAGGTACCATTTAAAATGAAATCGAAAAGTTCGGGTACTGGTTGTGATCAAAATTGAAGTTCAGGTACCATCGATAAAATAGATGTATAATTCAGGTACCATTTGTGATAATAACCCTTGTATTTATGTTACTAAGTAATTTTTTACATAAAATTAGCTACTTCATGGGTGAAGTAGATATTTGTCTTCACAATTCTTGAGCTAAGAATCATCTCATAAAGTCATAGTTATAATTAAAATTGCTAGTCAAAAATCCTTAGGTAAGAACTAAGAACCCTAGATTACAACACATAAAACTAGTTTTATAACTTCATCGTGGTTTCGCATAAAAAAAAAAACACTTCATCGTGGTTACTAGTTGGAATCAGCCACCCAATCAGTAATAACGTGTTTTAAGGTTTTTTTGGTAAATTTGCAGAGGATAATGATCGTCGAATCGTCATTAAAATGTGGTAGGGAATCGGATTAGAATCAATAATCACGTACCCATAATGACAAATTTGCCCATCAATATTGTTTAAATCACAGATGAGTACTCCATTTCCAATTATAGGACCCCGTTCCGTGACCCACCTTCTTGTTCTTCTTCTTCTTCTTCTTCGAATTCTCCCAAACCTTTTATCCCGAGGAAACCCTAGATCGATCGAGCTCTCACAGATCGGCTCCAAGCTCCACCGTCATACACAGATTTCAGGTAACAATTCATCATCTTTTTTCCCCTTTATAATTCAAGTTTGAAGATTTAAACTTTGCGTTCTTGGTCTCAGAACATTTAAGAAAGAGCATATTGTGATTCTTAGCTCAGGAAAGATCTCCAATTCTCTGTTCTTGGTCTTGGGTTTTCAAATTAGGAGCTAAAATTTGTTAAAATTGTGGCTGAATTGCTACTGATGGTGCTGTTTTAGTGATTTATTGCGTATAGGGTTTGGCAGTTTTTCATTGGCATTGTCTTAATCAATGTTTGATCGCTGAGAAAATGCAGCTAAGAAAAGAGGCAAATACACTTTTGTACTTGTTCTGGCTTGGATGTGTTTCGGGTGGTAAAACAATAATAGAGAGGAGAATTTAGATGGAATATGAATTTCAAGTGACGAAAATAGTTGTTCTTGTTGGCCTGTTTAGATTAGAGTTTGTTTTTCAACCTTTTGGCAATGAAGTTTTACTAGTTTCAGTTTGATAGGAGTTCGTACTCGTTGATCATGAGCACATCTTCAGGGCTTTGTATTGGTAGTAGTTGGATGAGTCACCAGTTTATGGTTCTTGTTATCGTGCACCTGCAATTTTCAACTTCATTTCTATGTCGTCTGGAGACTATGATTTTTTTTTTCTCATTTTTTTTTTCTTTATGCAGTGTTTTTCTGATTCTGTAGCTTTTAGTTTTTAGTTTCCATACTTAGTATACTTTCTTTATCAGTTTTGTTATATGTCAATACTACTAGTGAAAATTTTCAGTAGGATATGCTGATTTTTGGTTAGGTGTTTCCATCGTTGGGGAAAAACCGAAAAAGAAAACGAGTGGAACTGCAGGTCCAGTTCGATTTATATTCATTAGCAGTCAGCAAACCTAGTGCAATTTGATGCAGAATATAATACGGAAAGTACTTTGTTTAGAGGTTTTTTAGGGATATCTAGTTTAACCTATTGTTGTTAGGATTTGATGCAGAATATAATAAATAAGGAAAGTACTTTGTTTAGGGTCTTCTTAGAAATATATAGTTTAGCCTATTGTTATTAGGATTTACCTCTTAGAATTATAGATAAATAGAGGCATTGTATTTTGTTAGACAGATTTGAAGACTTTATTGGTAAGACGCTTTCTCTTCTTAACTCTCTTCCTACTATTCTTCCTTCTCTGTATCTAAGTTTTCTGTTCCCTTACTCCTATTTTAATAATTTAGTTATTTTGCTTATTGTCTTTCAGGCTAAGAAACTAGTTCAAAATGGTTGATAGAAACGCATCATCTGCAACAACTGAAGACACCCCAAACCCCAAACCTGATGGAAATGCACCTTCTGAGAGTGACCTTACGAGTGATTCTCTAGCCCGAAAGGTTCAAGAATCTCTCTCTCTTGGAAAGAAACATAAGTTTTGGGAAACACAACCTGTTGGTCAATTCAAGGACCTTGGGGACAACAGTTTGCCTGAAGGCCCAATCGAGGACCCAACACCATTATCTGAAGTCAAACAGGAACCTTATAAGCTTCCCAATCTCTATGAATGGATAACATGTGATATGGACAGTGAAGAGATGTGTGCTGAGGTCTATAACCTTCTTACAAATAACTATGTCGAGGATGATGAGAACATGTTTAGATTTAACTATTCGAAGGAGTTTCTTCGTTGGGCTCTACACCCTCCAGGTTATTTTAGGAGTTGGCACATTGGTGTCCGTGTCATAAGTTCAAAGAAGTTAGTTGCCTTCATTACCGGTGTTCCTTCTAGAATTCGGGTCCGTAATGATGTTGTTACCATGGCAGAGATTAACTTCCTATGTGTTCATAAGAAGCTTAGATCAAAGCGACTTGCTCCTGTTATGATCAAAGAGGTGACCAGGAGGGTTCACTTAGAGAATATATGGCAAGCAGCTTATACTGCTGGTGTTGTACTCCCTACACCTATATCATCTTGCCAGTACTGGCACAGATCTTTGAATCCAAAGAAGCTGATTGATGTTGGGTTTTCTAGACTTGGCGCAAGAATGACAATGAGTCGAACAATCAAACTGTACAAGTTACCAGAATCAACGGTCACCCCAGGGTTCAGAAAAATGGAGCTCCATGATGTTCCTGCAGTCACACGACTACTTAGGGATTACTTAAGCAAGTTTATTGTAGCCCCTGATCTTGATGAGAATGATGTGGAACATTGGCTTCTTCCAAAAGAGAATGTTGTGAATAGTTATCTTGTTGAAAGTCCAGAGACTCGTGACATCACTGATTTCTGCAGTTTTTATACACTTCCTTCGACTATCCTTGGCAATCAGAATTATTCGACTTTGAAAGCAGCTTATTCATATTACAATGTTTCAACTAAGACTCCGTTGCTTCAATTGATGAATGATGCTCTTATTGTCGCAAGACAGAATGACTATGATGTTTTCAATGCTTTGGATGTCATGCTCAATGAATCTTTCTTGAAGGAGCTGAAATTTGGGCCAGGTGATGGGAAGCTTCATTACTATCTTTACAATTATCGGCTAAGAAATCCTTTGAGACAATCAGAGCTTGGGCTTGTGCTCTTATAAGTTATAATCTGATACATGCTTATAGTTTTGATAGTCACGTTGTATTTTTTTGGGTGGGAAAGCATTCCTTCAGATTGTAGATTTTGTTTTGCCAGTCGTGCAATTTTGTGCAAGTTTCTTTGCCTGGAATTTCTGTTGTTGAGACTCTTGAGACTCAAAAGAAGATTTTAGTGTTGGCCATTTTTGTTTTAGAACATTTTAGCCCATGTCCTTGTTCTTTGACCAGCAATTTCTATCCTGTTCTAGTTTCATGCAATCTGGCTTCGTTTTCCAAAGTAAACTGAAAAATGGATTGCTTATTGCTTCTTCAGAATCTACATTCATCTGGTTGAAATCTCTTTACAATCCAAATGTACCTAATTAGTAATTACCAACTAGCTCTGCAGTGAGAGATAATGGGTAGATGGCTTGGTTGACGGCAGTTGTCCATTGCATTTTTCTTTCGGGGATTGATCACAAAGTCTGATCTACCATATTCACGCTTGGGTATTTGGAAAACCACTGTAATCTTTGAGAGAAAGCAATACATAAGACCAACTGACAAACCCCTAAAAACACGCTTTAATAGATGCTAGTGTCTTTGAATCTTCGTTTTGCACCACTAAATTCCATAGACAGATCAATTCATACCAATGATATGAATTCTTTCTTTCTTTTGGTCATTCAAGGATGGAAAATTATTTACTTTGTCACAACAAAACGCAGGTTAAATGCACTAAAAAGCAATTTTGTATGCTAATCATCTATCTCTGATCTCACATGGAATTGACTTCAGCTATAACTGAAGATACAAGGACAAATTTACATGCACATCCTACAAGTTACAAGGAATCCACTAATTAGACTTACAACCGCTGACCTAAGCCAAGTGGACAACTTCACCTCGTGAACCTGCAAGATAAAAGGCATAACATATGAACATAAGATGAATCAAGATAATGGAACGACTGATAATCACTCATGTAAGAATAGGTGTTTCTGACATTACATTGTTCATTGATCTCTTTCACTAGCAGTAGCATAGACTCGGTTTCTTCAGCTATCTTTGAAACTCTCTCTGCCTCCTTCACTGCTTCAGCAGCCAAGAATGATTTGTTTTCAGCATCAGCAATTGTATAGGCAGCGACATGAACAGCATCATCTTCTGTTTCAGTAGAAGTCGCCAACACCCTAGGTGTTTTTGTTCCTAAAACTTTGATCTTGAAGCCATTTCTGGTCTACATTTGGAGGAAACAAGCACTCAGAACAATTTTAGGTATCGCTTTTACATGACAACATTACTACATAAAAGTTAAAAACGGAACAAAAAAAGACATCTTTACGACATCATCTTCTCACAGCAGTTTTGTCATAGTGCCATACAAAATACATTAACATGATTCATTTTTATTATACTATTTCAGATGTGGCACATCCGTAAGAGGAAAAAAGACATTTAGAAAACAAAGAAATTATCATTAGAATTAGAAAATTATTTACCTTTTCAAGTTTTCCTAGTGAAACAAGACTTCTCAACCTCGCACCCACTAACCTTTTGAAATTATGTGGAATGGGCTCCTCTTCCCTTTGCTGCAGAATGTGTATCAACACAGTCACCACCTTTCTTTGTACTAGGATAAAATTTAAAAAGAACAGCAAGAGATTACTTGCTAACTCAAAACTTGGAATTGTTAAAGGCAAGAGTAATAACTGTGCTATGCTCTCAGATAAATTAACGTCAATCAGATAGAAATTATCCCGTAAAAGGTGACTGAAACAAACATTTATGGCAAGAAAAGAACAAAAAATTGGAGATAAGGCCTAAATAATTGACCTTGGATCAATGTTTCATTGTTTTATAGTTCTTTTTCAGAAAGTGATACTCTTGGTAGCTTTATACCATTGTTTCCCATAGGAATCTGTGAATTTCCTTGAAATGGCCCATCTAGCTTACCGCGGATTTCAATATATAAAGAGCAGATATAGGACTATTTGTGATAAAAGTACAGAAATATTCTGAAGTTGCTTTTCCAATCAAAACCTTGGAGCTTTACACTGGTTGAATCTTTAATTAGTTGGTGCAACAAAACTTGAAATTTTATACATGTTGAGTTGAAGAGTTAATGCTATGCAAGATTCTTCTCATCATAATTCCCTTAAATTTCAGCAGAGAGACTAGTTCCCAACATGCTAGGAACATTGCATAATCTAATACTGCTACTTCATGATAAGTAATGTCTGTATCTAATATAATATTTGAGAATAAAACATAAATAAAGACTTCCATCTGACCTGAATAAAGTTACGAATGGCATCCACATCAGATCCATTCGGATCTTTCATTGTTAAAAGAGCCTCAAAAATCAATGCGTTGTACCTGTTGAGAAAATTTATAAAGAAAATAAAGGATCAAGAAGCCAAAACAGATACCTTAAAAATTAATCTTTGAAGTTTATTCATAGGCATAAAAAAAGGATGGCTATTGACCACAGGAACCAAATAATTGGTTGAAACAATAAAGAGAACAATAAGCTACTTCTAAATTATATCAGCTGGATCCTTGCCTAAAAATCAGTTCAGTGTCTATGTCCAGTTATACAATGTCCTCCTACTGTACTATATTACATTGCAGAAGAAGTCAACACTGGATCTAGCTAATAAATTGTTAGCAGGCCTTGATGATTCCTTTGTACTTGAACATTTTCAGCCAGAGTTAGAATCAGTTTTGAACAAAGCAAGTATTTCCACCTTTTAATTATTACGAAAATAGGAGACACTGAAAGCAGGTATTTCACTTTTTACTTAAAGTTGTCTTCTTATGATGAAAATAGGAGAGGCCTTTTAATTCCTGCTCTCTTTACATGATATAGAGTTTTAGACATAACATACATTTCTCAACGTAATTTCTACTTTAAACTAAGTCACAACATCATTGGAGTCAAAGAAAGTATAATCCACTATCAATCAGAATCTAAAACAGAGTAAGACACAGTTCTGTGGACTCACAACTGACATCATAAGGATCAGAAAAAAAACGCACCGTTCTTCAGTGTTGGAATCATCCATGACAGCATCTGGAGATGTTCCACTAGCAAGTGCAAGCACAGGTGTAGAGTAACGAACTGAATTCTTTATCTTTGAATTCTTCCTTTTCTTCTGTGTAACTTGTGCAAGTGCAAGACTAGGACTCAAGTTCCTCCATTTATCCTGCTCGAGTGGAAAACAGCATTATCAAACCAATTTACATTATATTACAGCACACAGAGAAACGAGTCACATTCATAAGCTAATCAATTCCATAAAGCTTTCACCAGATAAATTCAACTATAAAAACACATTATACAAATTCATATATGATCAGCTTAAACAGAAATTGGGAGACCTAGGGTTTCCTAACCAAGCAATTACATGTTTCCTAGAAACTCAAGCTAAAAATTCAAGCATTATCCGATTCGGCTAAGAAAATAGCAGAAATTAACAGCAATCTGCAGTGTTAGAATTCACAACGAAATTTCGAAATTGAAGGAATAGGGAAACAGTGAATTGAGTGGCAATGGATGTGAATAAGAGGGAACCTTGAGGTCAATGTTGGATCGGAGAATGAGAGATTGGGCGAATTCTGGATCGATGAGGATGTTCTTCCATTTGCCGGCGCCGTGCTTTGCAACTCCGGCTACTAGAGCATCTTCCTCCTCCGACGTCCACTTTTGCTTATGGTTTCCCATTCTACCCTTGCTTCTATCTCTACCTTTCACTCCGAGCCTTCTGTGCGCCTGTCTGAAACCCTCTTTCTCTCTCTCGGAAATTCGTTTCGGTTTCCGAAGGGAAGAAGACGACATCTTGTGGTGGACTCTATCCCGCTTTGCGTGTCCGGTACTTTTCTTCTAGTCTGGATTGAGGCCCAATGCATTGGGTCGGCCCAATGTGTATAACGCCGATAACGGACTGGGTAGTTGAGCAAGATATTCTTGATTAAATTGCAACGCGATGTTCTTAGGTTTATTTTACACTTTTATAATCGGAGTCGTTTATTTTGGGATTCGCTCTTTGTTTTTCTTTTGATTAGTACGATGATCGATTGTTTATTCATAATAAAATTAAAGTGCATCACGTAACAATGTCGCATAAATCGACATCCGAGAATTTATTAATCATGTTTGTTCTTGCTCGAAAGTAAAGTAAATAACTTAACAGATGCATTGAGCGGTAAACTTTCGTTGGACAACCATTAACCCTATAAAAGAAGAGATGGTTGAGTTAATAGGGCGATATCATGGTACGCATTTGACATCTCTATCACTCTATGACGATTGACGAGATAGTGGACACACTATGACTTGGTGTGAATAATGGCCTTCTGAGTTGTCGAGAGGGCATCAATTGTGAATGATATATTATATGTATTCTTTGCTAGAGCTTGAATTTATTGCCTACGTGATGCTTGTAATTGTTTAATTGTTATTGGCATTGGCGGGTGGCCTTGGTTAAGAGATTGGTAATGGGGATGATACTTGTATATGAGGCTTGATTACCAAGACCAGAAGACTTTATTGTTTAGCAGCCTTTGACATCGTATTTTGATATAGGGCATAGTATTTAAACAGAGCATGTGAATCGATTTGGCATTAACATTCATATAGATGCGGGTACTTGTCTGTTTTGGAGACGATCAAAATCTTGATTCGTGATCAATAATCTTCTGTTAGGTATTTTGATAGAGGTGATGTGAAACCAAGAATACAAGTCATTTTGGAGGCAGGCATGGGGATTTCAGCTTAATCTGTTTTGGAGACCGTCAAAATCTTCATACGGAGGATGGAAGATATGAAAATTGCAGTTATCCGATATCGAATCATGTAGCAATTGGGTGGATGTTACTGGATAAGCAGTCGTTAAAAAAAATGTTGGTTAGTGTGTGTGTGTGTAAAAAAAAAAAAAAAAAAAAAAAAAAAATGTTGGTTACTTGTATTGACAACTATACAATAATTTGGCGCATAGCCACTACAATGTGTTTTTATTGGTGAGTCGTAGCCTGTTGGTTAACTAGTCTAATTAATACAATGACGGTCACAATTTTAAATTTCGATGACATTATGGTGGGGATAAAAAAAAACCAAAAAATAACAGCGGAAATGAGACATAGAGGGAGATGATGGTGGGACCTTTGAGAGAGTTAAATTTGAGGTGGATTTAAACAAAAGAAAATTTGAATGAAATAAAGAGGGGAAAAAAAGATGGGTAAGAACATCTTTAGCAGACTCTTTAATTCTCTATTGTGGCTAATTCGCTATTTTAGAGAGCATGCTTAGTTTTTTTTTATCTATTTTAGCAGCTGCACTAGACTCCTAAGTGGCTCTCCATTATAACTTTTAGCTATCTCGCTCCTAAATATAAAGAGCGAGATAACACTCTCTATCATTTAAAACATCATTTTAAAATTATTTTATGTAATTTATAAATACATTTAAACTATTTAGTCTTCATTTAAAAAATAATATAAATTCAAAACTAGCTGAAA
The DNA here is from genome assembly GCF_002994745.2 of Rosa chinensis. Lineage (NCBI taxonomy): Eukaryota > Viridiplantae > Streptophyta > Magnoliopsida > Rosales > Rosaceae > Rosa > Rosa chinensis. Next base: position 62,034,502 of record NC_037089.1, read on the forward strand.
TAGAAAATACTGATGTAGACATATTTTTAAGGTGTCTAGCTAAAATGACTTTTTAGCTAATTTGGCTAAAATTTGACTCAAAAATGGCTACCATTGCTAAAGATGCTCTAAAAGTAGTTTGGACTTCAATTTTAAAGCTTCTAGCCTTTTGAGTTGTGGATTAACTAAAACAAGGTCTGTCTATTATCAATATCAACTTATTCCAACCGATAATTGAAGCTCACTTATCGCTTTACTACAAAGCCAATAAAGCATATAATACCCTAACCAGTAGCCATTGTCATGCGCAATCATGAGAACCCCTCATTCATTTGGAGAAGAGCATTCCTTTCCTATTGGCACATGCATCCATCGTCTACACTCAAAAATACCTTAGAAAGATAGCAACAACAAATCCTAGGGCTACAGCCAGTAACACTCTCTCGCTTACAAACATTTGTTTACAATATAACCACGTCTCAACTCTCAAGTATAGTCATAATTTCCATAATCAACGGGCCGTAATAAACACGATTAGTAAATTAGTTGAATAATTGTTGCCACATGACCTTTTATTTTATTTTTATTTTTATTTAAAGATGATGTCACGCCCCGAATTTTGAATAACAAATTCAAATTCAAAACATGAATAATAACCAATGCAAATAACGTCCTGAATTTTTTTTTTCTTAACCAACGTCTCACAAACCATAATACAAACCTCGTAGCAAACTATCTCTCGAGTCAATTATTACAATACCAACATAGATAAAATGTTACGCTCCGAAGAGTCTATAAAACACGCCAAAATAGACCAAGTGTTGGTCTCAACCCTGCTACCCTACTCAACTCGCTCTCCACCCTGGTTATCCTGACCTGCAGGATCATCCGCTACACCGTTTGAATAGTATACCGGGATTGCAACAACACAAAACCCGGTAAGTTTTCTGAAAGCTCGTGTGAGTAAATAAGAAATGAACGGTTGATTTATTAAATCACAATTCTTTTAATTCAAGTAAATCAATTCAACAATCCGAACACACATAACAACCCTAACAATTTAATCACCAACCCAACTCATGTGGCACAAAGTACTCACAATGCAATAACCTAGTTACCACCATGACCGTACTCCCACAACAGACTAGAGTTCTATCTGAATCGTTACCTGTCACCTTGGCCCAGGTGCAAGCATCTGATATACTTCGGTTACTACTATAACAGTCGAACTTTGGGCATTTCTGCCCGCAGAACAAAAATACTTCGTTTATCACAATGATAACCGTTGAACTTTGGACATTTCTACCCTTAGAACAAAACACTCTAGTTATTATAACCATCGAACTTTGGACATTTCAGTCCGCATAACAAAATATAAACATAATCCCACATGATTCACAATATCACGTCTCCACCCAAATCATACTCACAACAATACCAAGTATCATAATATTCATGGAAAATAAATCTTTCATTTCAAGTATATAAACGAAATCATCAAAAAACCACATATTTCAATGTCACACCATTCCATATAAAATCATGTAAATACACACACACACACACACACACGTAATCATCCACTCAGGAATGACCACTAATATCAACTATAGTTCACACGTAGTAAAACCAAGAAATTCATTTTCTTATATACTTTAAATCTTATTTTCTTAAAACCATTTTCTCACACATAACAATTAATTGTGCAATAAGGAAATTCGGTTTGTAAATGAACAATGTGGGATTTACTTACCTCCAATCACACTGCGTCTTCTCAACAACTTAAAATACAGTTCACAATCATCCGCCAACTCAAACAGTCAATCACCTAACCAAATACGATAATTAACTTGGCGTACAATTCAAAAACGCATTTATATGGAGTTTCAACGGTCGGATCTTCACCCGTGACCACACAAAGTCATAGGGACAGTCCTACGATCATCATAGCAAATTACAAGTCTAACGGACGGTCCGATCTTCACAGATCACAAATCGAACGATCGAAATTGTAAAATTCATAACTTAATCATACCATCTCCAAAATTCACATGCTACATATCAAAATGATTGTATCAATATGTAGAACATAAAAATGGGCAGAAACTGCCCATGGGACCCCCGGAGGTGGCCGGAAAAGTCCACTAGAGTTAGTGGCAGAGCCGCCAATGGCGTCGGGGCAGGGCTGTTCCCCTTCGTTTCATCATTTTGAGCAACTTTCATAACTAGCATGAAGTCAGAAAACGAGGGAAAGATATCAAAAATACCTGAAATCAGTCGATTTGGCCGGAATATTTCAAGTTTTCCAACCAGCCTTCGTTCAACGTGAAATCTATCGCTTCGGGTCCGGTTCTTCTTGGAGCGTGATCAGGAGCTTAAGGCGAGTTCAACCAGTCAAGAAACTCGAGTTTTGGTGGCCGGATCTAGGAGAAATCTAGATTGGAACCCAAATCGGCCTCTAACCGAAAACGTGCTCCCCCCTCTGCTACAGGCTGTTCCGCGGCGCAAAGCTATCATTGGAAGTGGCGAAAGGACGAGAGGAATCCGTGGGAGGTGGTTTGGTGGCCGGAGGAGGGAGAACGGAGCTGGAGACTCCTTGCTCTGTTTTAGGCTCGGGAGGGAGGGAGGGAGGGGGAGAGAGAGAGAGAGAGAGAGAGAGAGAGAGAGAGAGAGAGAGAGAGAGAGAGAGAGAGAGAGAGAGAGAGAGAGAGAGAGAGAGACTGTGCGGCCGCCAAAAATGGAAACCATAGCTATTTTTGGAAATTCCCAAAAATAGCTACTAGTTATATATACCCAAAATGAAAACTTTTCCAAACGTGATAACTTCTTCGTACGAACTCCGATTATTGTGTTCCGCATATGCACGAACTCGTATCGACGAGATCTATAACTTTTATGAAGGAAGTTTTCCCAATTTCCGTATGTAAAAAAAATCGATTTTAGTGAGAATAACGTTTATTTCAAAAATAAACTCATTCGAAACTAAATTCTCATACAACGACATACGAATCATGCCCACAATTCAAAATTAATATAATTGAACAAATATTGAATTCCAAAATATTTAACTGAGAATTTCGGGTCTTCACAGAGGATCAAAATATTTCACTCCTACCCCCATGGTGACTCGAACCCATAACCTAGATTTTAGGTAGTGGGCGCCACATGACTTCTTAATTAGAAAAGAAATAAAAATTGCAGTTGAAGTCACTCAACGATAATAAGAAAACCAAATGCCTCATACAACCAATTACTTTAATATCATGCTTAGTTACTATTTCACGCCTGTAAAAATCTATATTAACTACTAACACGAAATATCACAAGGTGCATCCAACTAGACCTGTAAATGGACTGGATTTGGAGTGGATCGACCTAAATCCAAATCCGTTTACTAATAAAAGAATTCAACTCGAACCCGCTCCGTTAACCCCTCGGATCGTTGATAGCTCGATCCAAATCTATATCCGCTGGATTAACGGATATCTGATCCGCTAATCCGATCCATTTATAATTGTAAATATTTTTAAATTTTAAATAGTAATATTAAATTTATATCATAATACCTCATAAAATATTAAAACAACATCGATTATATTATCAAAATATTCCCTACACCCGATAAATTAAAAGAGACGTCAGGAGATGTGTATGAGATTAATTGTGCTTCTACAACCTTCTTATTTTTTGGTAAACTAAACAAAGCCTTTATCAATAATGCTTCTTGGGTGATGGACTGATGGACTCAGTTTACGAAGACCGTCCCTTATGTTTTTGCAAAAAAAAATTATATTAAGAAATTCTTAATATTTTATATTTAAAAAATAATAATAATGTATTAATAAAAATAATATTGTATTATTATGAAAACTGACCGGATCATTAATGGATTGGATCGACCTAAATCCGTATTTGTTCCGTTAAATAAACGGGTTGTTTGCCTCAAAATCGTCTCGGCCGAAGTGAGGGCCGAGGGACCTGTGGTTGAATCGTCCTTCTGAAATTGCGCGGGCGTGCCAACTCGCGGCCGAATGGCCGACTGAGATTTCTGATTTGAATGGTGCGTGATCTGACTTCTTTCAAATGATTGTAGGCCGAGGAAGGAACCCTCTCGGCCTTTAGGTTCTGACGCCTCTGTTGCAAGGACTTCGGTTAGGCGTCAATTCTGACCGGGATCTTCTATCACACTCACTTCTTAGGTAAACTCAAAGGTTCAGGTGACAAGCGAGAGATCTATTGGGTGAAGATACTCGCAAATCACGGTAAAGAAGAAGGTGAAGTGGATTCGGTTGTCAAACGTTGTGAGATGATATGTGTGTGAACGACGAATCGCATCAATCCAATCCGGACTGGCCGAAAGAGATCAATGGATGATAACTTTACGTCACGAACTACTCCTAAGTGCGAAAACTAAAGTACATATAAAATAAAGAACAAGAAAGTAAAGTGCTTGAATGTAACGACTGAAATAAAAGTAAGAAACTAAAAATGAAAACAAGTTATGAAAGTTGAATAGAAGGCAAAGTACCTATGAAAGAGTAGGATAAAAGTTTGAGTAAAAGTTGTATATTGATTTGTTTGTGTGGTGCAGGACCTTTTACAATGATTTACAATGTGCTATATATACAAGTCAAAAACCCTAGCTAACTTGTCATCCAAGACGTGGAATTGAAGTAGGATTCTCCTTCCTTCTAGGATTGATTCGTCTCGTAAAACTCTGACTTTGCTGATATTCGAGATCTTCACAATTAAGAGCACAGATTGACTTGAACTCCTTCCTTGTGAAGGCTTCTTCATCCGATATTATTGCCTAAACTTGGCCGAACATTAATGTTCATTTCGGCCCACATGAGTAACGACCCTTTTGAACCTGGATTAAACCAAACATATGGCCGCATGGTCCAACTTGTTGATTTTTGGGTCATCCGTTATTAAAACCTCAAACCAAGCTGGGTGACCGGCCGACACTTTTCTCTCGGTCATATGACTTCACATTTCCCTCGGTCGTCCGTTCCTAAAACCTCAAATCAAGCTAGGTGACCGACCGACACTTTTCCCTTGGTTGTATGACTTCACGAACTATTTATCCTGAATGGGTCCCAACTCAGTCCCATTTCTTTTCAACATGGTCGTACACGGAGAGTGGCGAAGTTCAGGTCCAAACACGGGTTAACGGATTCGGATCATTAAATGATCAAAATTTTCAATCCATACCCGTTCGGGTTAAAATCCGGTCAATTTAGATGTAAAACTTGTAAAAATAAATTGTCAACCGAACACAAAAACGGTCCCACAAAAAAAAAAAAAAAAAGGCAAAAGAGAGCACCACATTTGTAGTCTTGTACTCTGAACAGTCATAAAAAACGTACCAAATGAGCTATAAAAGTTTGACGGATCCTGAAATAGGAGAAGGCAGGCACAGAGGGCAGAGGGCAGAGGGCAGCTGCTGCTTAAGCCAAGTTAGGTGGTGATTCCAGAAAGGCGGGCGCCAACTCACCCGATTCCAGCAAACAAACAAAATAAGAAAGCCCACCCGGCCCAACTATTCCTCCCACTCTCCATCTTTATTCCATTGGTTTCAGTAGTAGCTCTCTCTCTCTCTCTCTCTCTCTCTCTCTCATACAATCACACACATAAATAGAGAGATACTATCACCGCGCGGATCTGTTTCGATAAACCAACCCTAATAAACTTTGGTTCTTCGCCACATTACCAAATCGGGGTTTTGGTTACTTGATCGATCGCTCTGCCTCCAAATATGTCTTACGCATCTCGTATCATCCACCACTCCAAAAAGGTCCCGCTCTTCAATTTCAATTTGGTTTTGATTCTAATCTGGATGATTCCTCTTTATTCAATTTGGTTCTTCGTGCTTGTGGTTTTCAGTTTTTGTTTTAGTTTATTCACAGAGCTTGTATCTGAATTTTGCTCTGGCTTGTTGTTGGGGCTTGCTTTGTCGCCTCTGTGTGGGTGTAGACTATAGAATATAGATGGAGGCACTGTCACTTTCAGATTCACTTCTTGTTTCGGTGGTTTAAAATTACTTTGTCCAGGATGGTTTTACTTGAATTTCACTAGTTTTGAAATTCTTCGTGCTTTTTTTTTTTTTTTTCAATGTATAAGGTTGAGTGTTTACTCTTGTTTTGGGTGGTTTGTTTCACTTATCGATGTGTGATTCCAGTATTAGTTTATGAAACTTACGTTTCGGTGTTGCTTTGATGGTTCTTTAATGTAAACTTGTAATATTTTTGGTCCCATTGCAGTTAAGGGATGCTCCCAACTTACTAAGGCATGATCGTGCCCTCTTGGTGCGTTGTTTTTCACACAATGCTCAACCCACTACTGGTGAGACAAGTGAATGCCATTATTGTGTTATATTTATTCATTTCTTTCTTTCTTTCTTTGTGTGCAAGTCTTTTAAGTGTTCCTGTTAGTTTCTCATGCGAACGTTACCTATGTTGCTGTCAAAATATGCTTTGCTCTGACCCGATGATAGCTAGAAGCAGAATGTCGTGTTGCTGTAGCATTAAGATAGGAGTTTATCATTCTGTCTTTTTTTATGGTTGTCTGTGTAAAATTGCGATAACTTGCTGACCGGACCGGACTGCATGCAATTGAGAAAGGACATTCAACTGGATTATATGTACTCAGATACATTTCTTGTCACTCTTCACATCTTTTAAGTGAGACTCAGAGAAGAATAATTTTGCTGAGAATCCTGCATTTCATTAGTTAATATTAGTGTACTTAAGCCACTTAATCGGAATTCCAGGACATTCCTATTAGTCTTTTTTTAAGGCTTGAAGATATATGGTGTCTATTAAATGAACGTTGCTGCTTGGATTAGTTAATTCTGTGGCTAAATGCCTTTGTCTAGCTGAACAATATCAAATTTTCTCTCAGATATACGTAAGGTTCATCGTCATGGTTTTGCACCTTTGGGAAGAGAAAGTAGGTCGTTCAGCAGTAGCACTGTAAGTTCAGCTGGTTTCCATCGTGTAATATAGCAATAAATATTACAAACTGTGCCGTGATTAGAATTCTCTGCAAATAATCTCAAGTCACCCCTTTGTATAACACTATTACATGTCATGCTTTGTAGAAATCAGTGTCAGGCACATTCACCAGTAATGTCTCAACAACAATGAATATGGGGAGTTCAATTTCTGGATCAATATATAAAAATCAGATTTCATGGTATGATAGTTCTGGATTTTGCTACTTTGTAAGTGTGTCGAAATTCTTTATATCAACATCTATTTTTCCACTATACCAGTTTGCAGGGACAATTGAGGAGAGGCTTTTCGTCTGATGCAGGTATGACTCTTGGTATTTGGGTTTCTGTGTCTTACTGTGGAATGTGTCATTTAGTGCACTTTAGCATTTGCATCCCCTAATAAGATGATGCACTTCATTCTCCTTAGAAGAGCAGCTTCAACTATACAAGTTTCTAGTGATAGGCTATTATGTTTGGTTCTGAAAGTGCACTATTTTCATTGGTGGTCATGGCCTTTTTGTGTTGGTTATTGTTTTCATGTGGTAGTGCTTTTCCATGACTATTCAATTTTTTTAAAACTTGAGGGCGGGCACGAACCATTACGAGGATAGTCAGGATACCCTTCATGTCCCTTGTAAGAGCAGCTTCAACAATACAAGTTTATAGCAATAGGCTATTCGTGCTGGTTCTGAAAGTGTGCCATTGTCATTAATAATTGTGGGTTTTTGTGTTGGTTAGTGTTCTCATTTGGTAGTGCTTTTCCATCACTAAAATAGTTTAAAGACTTAAGGGCAGGCACATGCCATTCATTTTCTAAAAACAGGTGAAACCAAGAACTTAAGTTCATGGTGAAACATTTTTTTATATATTATTTTATATTATAGTTTTTAAAGATCTTATTTTGACTTGTTGCTTTTGAACCCACATGTCTGCATAGATTGTATCTTTTAATCTGGAATCGCTAAAATTGATAAACATTCTGATCTAAAATTACAGCAAAAAATTGTCCTCCATGATTTGAAAATGAATTGTGGTTCTGTGAGTTACATGATTGTTTTCTGGAATTGCATCTGCATCTCCTTTTGAAGTGCGATCTTCTTTCGTCTTTTTACTTTTTGCTGATTGATTCATTTCCTAAAACATAATCTTGAATCGTGTGATCATCTAACACATTATGGATCATCTGCAACATCCTTCAGGCCTTCCTCCACACCAAGAAATTGGAATGCCTTCTCTTTCACCTACTATGTCTGAGGTATGTACTGTTTCGAAGCTTAGCAGCATAACATACCTTTCCAAACTTTGTTTCCCTTGATCATTATTTTATGATATGCAGGGTAATATTGCTAGGTGGTTGAAGAAAGAGGGTGATAAAGTCTCTCCTGGTGAAGTGCTCTGTGAAGTTGAAACTGTAGGTTCTTGTACTGTTTGCGTTTCAAGTCTGGAAATTGAGTAATAATATCTGTTGCGAAAACTGTTTTTCATGATGGCAAGCTGACATTTACTTTATCCACATACCTTTTAAGGATAAAGCTACAGTTGAGATGGAATGCATGGAGGATGGATATCTTGCCAAGATCGTACAAGGAGAAGGGGCACAAGGAATCAAAGTTGGTGAGGTATAGATTTTGTTGTGCAGCACTTTTCTATCCTTCTTTTTTCTTTTATCTTTTTTGGGTTGTGGTCGGTGGTGCTTAAGAATGGGAAAGTATCTAAGGAATCAAAATTGGTGATGTAGCAACTATATTTGATGGTAGGTGATCTTGGGTTTTAATATGTAATCATGTTGCTATTGGATGTGTGTAAGAATGGAAATAAAGTATACTGAAAAGAAAGAAACATCTTGGCACTATGATTGTACTTTGCTAACGTCTACAATTTGATACTTAGGTGATTTGCGTAACTGTTGAAGATGAGGAAGATATTGCAAAATTCAAAGATTACACACCATCAGCATCAGGTTCTGGAGGTGATGTAGCTAAAGGGTCATCTGACTCTAGCCCGCCTCCCCCGCCCAAAAAAGAGGCAGTTGAAGCACCAGTTGCTGCTCCCGAGCCAAAGACTTCAAAGCCCAGTGCAGCTCCTCCTTCTGGAGATCGTGTATTTGCTAGTCCTCTTGCAAGAAGTTTGGCTGAGGAACACAAGGTGTGCCATATTCAATGCCATGACTAAATTGTTATCATTTGATTGTTGGAAACATGTTGTCATTTGGCTATTTCTGACTTCTGTGTTGCTCTAGGTACCCCTCTCAAGTATCAAAGGAACAGGCCCGGATGGAAGCATTGTGAAGGCTGATATTGAAGAGTACTTGGGTATGATATCTTATCACCTAAATTTTGTTTACTACTTTTATATTGCTCTTTGTTTAATATTTCATTTAATTCTTGTCTTCCATATTTTTTCCTTTGTTGTAGTAAATCCACATAGGTTATTGATTTTGGGTGTTGTTTCCCTTCTCATTATGTAGCTTCTGGTGGGAAGCAAGTTTCTGAACCAGCTCCCAAGGCCAAGGGTGCTGCAGCCCCAGCACTGGATTACACCGACATCCCTCATACTCAGATACGGAAGGTAAAATTAGAAGGACCGACTGTGCTCATCACTATCACATTTAAGTCGAATTTGATGATGTTGAGAATCTTTTTCTGTAGAATCACTAGGCCAAATTCTTCCATTCAGCTCTGGCCTATCATTACACTTGCAATATTTGTCTTTGTCTATATTCTTGTATTTGTGGCAATTTTTGGTCAACTTATTACTTCTTACTACCACGTTTATTGTATTTGTTGTACCTGAAGAACTGCCTCTGATGATTTTTCAACATGTTTTATTTGGTTTGTCACTTCTATCGGAAAAGTTTTTTTTTATCTTTCTAATTGATCATTCCTCGTTATAACTTCTAACTTTAATCTTGCTGAAGCTATTTCTGGTATGATTTTGGCAGGTTACAGCTTCAAGATTATTATTCTCAAAGCAAACTATTCCTCATTATTATTTGACAGTAGATACATGTGTCGACAAGCTCGTTGAGTGAGTATAAGTATCTTGAACATTTTAGAATTGAACAAACTGAATATTGCAAAATGTGTTGAACTCTTGCTTTATGTGTAGGTTGAGAGGCCAGCTCAATTCATTGCAAGAAGCTACAGGTGGGAAGCGGATATCTATCAATGATCTTGTAATAAAGGTATAGTACTCATCCGGAACTCATTATGTTTCCTACTGGGGGGTATCAGTAAGAAATGGAATTTATGAGGTGTTTGGATGCAGAATGAGAATGGTTGTAGTAATCTGTAGCATGTATAATGATGAAAATAAGACTCATGATCTGTAAGAGCAGATATTCTAGTGATCATATGAATCTACCGAGGTGTATCAAGGGGATGACTGATGAGTTCTAGTCTTCTGGGGATCACTAGAATCAGAATAATTTTTGAGTTATCAGTTGTAAGAGCAGATATATAGATAGTATGCAGGAGGTATATGGTATTGTTTTCTACCCTAAATTAACTGCGCATTAACTACTACTGCAGGCTGCTGCTTTGGCTCTTCAAAAGGTTCCTCAGGTCAATAGCTCATGGACAGATGATTGCATCCGCCAGTGAGTTTACCATATAGTTCTTTTGAAAAGAAAAGTTTACAATATGAAAAATTGATTAAGTTGTGATATCATATTTGTAGTAACACTTGCATCTTTTGTTTCTATTCATAGGTATCACAATGTGAATGTTAATGTTGCAGTGCAGACAGACAATGGACTATATGTTCCTGTTGTCAGGGTGAGTGCTGGGCCTGGTCGCATCCTTTTGGAATACTTGGTTATAATAGAACTTTACCTGAATCTACATGGTTAAATCTGTAGGATGCGAACAAAAAGGGACTATCCGCTATATCTGAGGAGGTTAAGCTGCTGGCCCAAAAAGCCAAGGAGAACAGCTTAAAGCCAGAAGATTATGAGGTTAGAATAGTTTCTATATATCAGTAATTGATTGTCAGTTAATGATGCCTCATGATTCTTATCTAAGGATACTTGGTTTATACTTTTTACAGGGAGGGACATTTACAGTGTCGAATTTGGGAGGTCCATTTGGCATCAAACAATTTTGTGCCATCATTAACCCGCCCCAATCAGGCATTCTGGCAATTGGGTCAGGTAAGATTGGAACTTAATTATGTCCTCTTCGAACAAAATTATTTCTTTGTTTAATGTATGTTGTCATTGAGCAGCTGAGAAGAGGGTTGTACCTAGTTCCGGGCCCGAGCAATACAAGTTTGCATCTTTCCTATCTGCAACACTAAGCTGTGATCATCGTGTTATTGACGGTATGTTGATATGATTTTTTTTAAGAGTTGAAAATCTGAAATTTATTAAGACAAGATGTACATCTCTGAAATATAACAACTTAACAATGTCGCTTGCTCTGGGTTTTAGGTGCAATTGGTGCTGAGTGGCTAAAAGCATTCAAAGGCTACATCGAGAATCCAGAGTCAATGTTGCTCTAAATCAACGGTTTTTTGATCTTCACTGAAATAAATTTTTTTTCCCCTTGTGTAATTCATCAAGACAAGGGACTTGAATGGTATCCCATGGGATTCAGATGACTGTCACAGAGGAATTCATTTTGCAGTGTTCATTAATTCAAAGTTTGGCAAAGCTTTGAAATAAAAGGGGTTGTTTGAGGCAGCAAATTTTGAATTTAATTTTGCTTATGTAGAGTATGAAGCCCCATTGTATCTCACCAGAAAGTTGACTTCAACTTTGTTTTTAATCATATTACTGTGAATATTTGGAAGATATAGATTTTTCCCATTCTATTTAAACTCTTACATCGCAAGATCATTGCATATTCTGGTCCTAGCTTAGCATTTTGGCTTTTGCTCCAACAATGATCCCGATTTCTAGCGAAAAGCATAAAGGAAATTAGTGAAGTCTAGTGTGAACATTTTTCTCGAGTTAATTTTTTTTTGAAGAGAAGTTACTTTGTTATTCATCACTGAGGAAGTGAAATGTTTTCATTTAGTTAATTTTGTTGGAGCTGTTATCTACCCAAAAGTAGCCCAAGTTTAACTCATCCACTCCGCCAGTCTTTGATGCCTAACATTGGTGGGAAAGTAGTATTAAGTCAGCCTATGCGGCCAGTCTCGACGGAGACCTGCAATGATTGGTTCCATGCATGGTAAACAAAGTCGTTTACTCATTGCAACAAACTTAATTTTTGTTCCAGGGATGACTAATCATTGAGTTGCTCTGTCCAAGCATTAGATTCTATTTATTTGTAATCACAGTTCAAATAAGCCGACGGTTAAGATTTGGTGATAATTAAAAGGAAGAATTGCTTTGGCTTAAATTGTATCGCATAGTTTCAGAGTATCGACAAGAATTTACAACAACAGGAGACGTTGTTGGTGAGCCGTGAATCCTATTGTTGTATCATTTACATAATTACAGCAAGTCAGGTTATCATTAGAAATTCCGTATCTGACAGAAGAGCGGAGTGAAGTGAACATAGGGAGAAAATGGACGAAACAGGGTCAACTTTCAAATGAACCCATAAATTCGACAACTCACAACCTACACCCTTTGCTGAAGAACATCATCGCCATAGCATTTATTCTCTTATATCTCTGTTTTTCATATGCAAACCATCATGAGTCACCGTTTCTCTCATCCTTAATGAGGAAAAGGAAGTTGATGAATCAAGAACACACATGCACAACTCTCAATCTTCACCCTATTAACTTGGAATCTGATATTAACAAAACCAGGATACTAAAAGTACGAGAATTTTGCAAAATATAAAATCTCTATTAACCTTAGCATTCACAAATTATATGTATATCATAAGTAACGCAAACTGCAGTCAATGTTCAAAGGTGTGATGGGCTTTAGAAGAGATGAAGATTTACTAGAGATGAAAGTAAATTGTTCAAAAATACACTGTAAGAACGGAATGTGATTTGTAATACAGAGTGACATGTTGAATAAACAGATTTCTAAAGATGACCCCAACAAACTCAAATTGCGATTGAGATTTAACATCGCGCATCGCAACTGTAAGCTTGCTTTCACTTTTGAATCTACCCACACCACCTACTGTAGCTAATAAATACTTTCTGGATCCTGGGAAGTAATGACAAGTTACGCAACAAGAAAGTCAGAGCTTGTTTGAACCCAGCTTTGAATACCATTCGAAATCAAGATGCAAAAAATATGAAGAGAACAGAGAAATGACACAGTTCAATATAAATATCCTATGTGGCAGAAGTATGAAAGTAGTTCATATTTGTACAGAGTATAGACACGGACACACGGTGTTTGTACTTTGCTCCTACTTTTGTGTGGGTTTCACTTCCAGAAGGCTGTCATCTACCATCAACACAAAGACCATAAAGAAAGCAACTTATTATATCCATCCTAACCCAAACGTATCAAAGTCACTCCAAATGTCAGCTATAGAGACAAGCCATACTCGGTAAAACATAGCTTTATCTGCCATCCTGAATTCATACGATGAAAGTAACTAGACAAAACCTTCAGGCCTCCATATATTGATAAGCTACCTAGTGATATAAGAGAATAATCCATGATGAAAGACCATAGCCCAGAACGCATTCATGAAAGATTGAACAACACATGCCTAATGATAAGCAACCTCTAAAGAAACCCTCTTTACTACTCATGTATTCATACAAAAAGCGTTATTTCAAAAGAAAATAGGACTGGCTGGAAATGAAATGGACAACCAACGAACTAGCAGAACTGAAACAAAAGCACAGACTTTAGCCAGCCATCAACCATTGCAGAATCAAAATTCAACAACTACATTGCGTACCGATGTTCGACACACTAAAGATTGCATCTTTGTAATATCACCAGATATGCCGTGCACACCCAGAACTCCAAATGCATCCCAATTATTCATTATTAGGACAATTCGACAGATTACATCAAAAATCTAACCAAAAACTAAAAAAAAAAGCTACAACTGCATGTGCCTCCCATGCTCAACTACTTGTAAATCAATAATTTCATTTTAATTTAAATTCCAAGCATAGCAATATCATGCATTGCCCAAGTAAACATTTTTATCAATTCCGATGCCTAAATGGTACTATCAAAATTGCTCCAAAACTAAACAAAACAAGCCATACCATCACAGCCTTCCACCATCCTTTCATATCGGCACGTATCGCTTCAGCCCCTGCTTTGCCGCAACTGCCACTCCGACCAGCACTCCTCCAACGGCGCCGGCCACCGCCGCCGACCTCACTCCCCTCGCCGCACGGTACACCGCTCCGGTACCGAGCCCCGCGGCAACGCTATTCCACACATCATCCGTATCCCTCAGCGCCTGAACCCCGCTCTCCATACCCGCATAGAGCAACCCGATCACGCCGAGCCGGTTGGCCCAGACCCGACCCGTGTGACCCGACGAGTTGAGGACCCGGTTGATCCTGAGCTTGGTGGTGTCGCCGGATTCGAACGATCGGACGCCGGAGACGAGGCCGACGGATCCGCCGGCCACGGCGCCGGCGAGGTAGGTGCAGCCGGTGTAGAAGGTGAGATTCTCGCCCCAGGAGCGGCGCTGGCGGCGGGCCTCCTCGACGAAGAGGAACTCCGGGGAGGTGGGGAGCTGGTAAAGGTTTTGAATTGGGACCTGGAGATCTTGGTAGGGGTTGTAGAGGCGGGTCGGGACCGGGTCGGAGTTGTTGTGGTCGTGATCGGAGGACATGGGTTGAGACATGGTGGAGGTGAAGATAGAGAAAGAGGAGAGAGAGAGAGAGAGAGAGAGAGAGAGGAGCTCTCGGGTTTAAGGGGAGGGGAGGGGGGGGGGGGACCGGTTCGTTTAGGGTTTGGGTTTGCGAAGGTCGCAACTTTGGTGAGAACCAGAGAAAAGGAATTTATTTATTTTTTCGTGCGGAAAAAGAAAAAGAAAAGAAAAAGGAAAAGGAAATGAGGGGAATCATTTTGGGTCGGTGTTAAGTGGGTCGGGTCAAGTATTAGTGAGCTTTGATACGTGTTTCCAAGAATTGACCAACGACCAAAAGTAACGTGTTTTGGTTTCGTTTCGTGACGAGAAACCTTTCTACTTTTCCATATATAAAGGCACTTATTTCCCACTGTTTATTTATTTTATTTTTTTTGAGAAGAGAAAGAAATTTACAATGAAAAATCTTTAAGGAAACCAAAATTTAATAAGTTTAAACTAAAGGCTGCGGCCGGGAGGGAATTGTGCCAGATTTTTGGATTGGTGAGACTAGGTTCAAATGTTCAATAGAAGTGATTACATTTGCAAGAAAGTTAGTCTCAAAGAGCATGAGCGGAAGTAATATCTTTTAATCTTGAAGCCAAGTCTTTGATATCACAAACAAGGGATTTGAGATGCTACGGGTTTCATGGGAATTGTTAATGCAACTGATAATGAGCTTGGAGTCACATTCCACTTGAATTCTTGTAATATTGTTACGAGGAGCATGAATAAGGCCATTCTTGAGTGCATTGCCCTCAGCAATAGGAACATTGGTGATGCCGAGATTCCGAGTATCGGCAAGGAAAGAGAGACCATTAGAATTTCTAATGATAAAGCCCACATCAGCATGACTATAGAGCTTAACCAACCCATGAAAATTGAGCTTGAAGACTTGATGAGGAGGGGTTTCTATCGGATGGACTCCGAAGAAGCTTTTTGTAACTTTAGGGGGATGGAGTTGTGCATCCTATAGTTAGAGCCAATGGAAGCACCAGTATGAACAATCTTGTTGGGATGCATAGCGACATTGTCAGATTTGATTATTTCGACCATCCCATTTTTTAATTTTTTTGTCGTTTGATTTATGTTCTCCAACTTGTTAGTTTGATTTGGTCTATTTATATCTAGTTGTGCTTTTCGTGGTGGTAAATTTAACTTGGTGTAACTTTGCATTTGTCGAGAATAAATAACAATGATGGTTGCAAATGAATAGAAGGGAACATGATGTGTCAAAGCTACGTATCAATCATAGTTCAGTGATAACAAAAACCCTAAGAGAGTTTTTCTCTCAACCTAGCTTCTCAACGGCGCCCTAGCCTCCACCTCCTAACTTCCTTCTATCGCTCTCTTCTCGACTTCTCTCCACCCAATGGCCTCCATTGATGCTGTTACCACAAGCATTACTGCTTCCCTTGCACTCGCTGAAGCAGGTAATGCTCCTGACCTAGGGAAGTTTGGTGGTGGTCCTATTCATAGGTCCTCCCAATCCTTTCTGATTGAAAAACCTCTGACCCGCAAGCCGGTTGATCCTACGGCATGCAAAGATCACTTCCTCACACTTGGATGGTGGGAAGACCACTTGGGAGTAAGAACAAGAATCCTCGCTCAGAAAAGAAGGTGGGTGTGGCTCCACGCATCTCACTTACCCTACTGCTGCTACTGTTCAGGAGGTTAGCCCTAAAGATAAGGGCAAAGGGAAGCTCTAAGCTTTCTGTTCTCGTTATCTAGCATTTGGATTCTGGTATTTTGCTATTTAAGTTTAGCTTCTCTAGTTGTACACAAATTGAGGTCTCTAGGTGAGTAAAGTTGCTTTGACAAGGATTTAGGTAGTGTGGATTTGTGTTGATATGGCTAGGTTTAATAATTGTGCTCATTTTGTTTACAATGAGAGTTACTAGTCATTTGTTTCACAATTTGTGTCATCTAGGTTTTATTTGGTGTAAGACAACATATGATGTATGTGCCTTTTAGTTATGGATAAGTAGTGAAATTATCTATTCCTTAGAAAAAAAAAAAGAATAGAAAGTAACAATGTGGATGTGAAACACTAAACAATAACGACCAAAAGAAAAGTCTTCAGAGTGTGTGTGTGTGTGTGTGGGGGGGGGGGGGGGAGTTAAAAAGTGGGGAAAAGTGGGGGAGTTAAAAAGTAAAACTCTAACGAACTTAAATTTTATACAATGTATTAAGACTCAAAGAATAATACAACGACCATCATCTTATTTATGAGAGTTTCAAAAAAAGATATGAGACAAAATACCAAATACCATTATAACACAATAAAAATTAAACGATGCCGCACATTCGTAATTTTGTTAAGAAAAACATGAATATTATATAGATCCAAAAGATAGAGTCCAATTGAAATCTTAGCTTTGAACTTAAATAACTATGATGTTCAAAGCTAAGATTTCAATCAGTTTCAATCTTTTGAATGGTACATGATGTTCTAAAGTTTCTGGCCTATCAAAACTTCTAAATTTTGTTATGTTTTTGTTTTTCTTTCATGATTGGTCCTTGACTTATGTGAGCCATCGAGTATATGCCTGATTAATAGATCCACAATAACCACCACAGGTAGTCGAGTTGGTAAGAGCCTCCAGGTGTGGAACCCCCACACTCGGGTTTGAATCCCTCAAACACTGATTGGAGTTAAATCTTAATCTATTCTTGGTAGCCAAGGGGAAGGAAGCTTTCTGACATGATCCCCCGGCACGGATTAGTCTCTGGGCCTAGGAAACTTTTAAGGAACCGTGTGATCTCGATAATTTTTTTTTAAAGCTCCAAAATGGAGCACATTTAGCAGTAAAACTTAATCTTGTTGTAGAGAAATTGAATTCGGGAGAAATTTTCTGTGTATTCTCATTGATATAGGGGCCTCTTTATATAGAGGATTACAATGCATAGAATCTCAATCATACAAGGAAAGTAATTCTACATTGATTAGGATTCTAAATCATTCTAATTAAATCCTATTACCACTAGGTCAAGTAACCTAGAGTTTGAGCTAAACACAAATTAGGTTTTCCTTGAACACTCGCCCTTGTGTTGCCCAAACGCGGTGCTTCTCTCGTTACCTCATTAAAAACCTTGCCGAGTAACAAAAACCCAGTGGGACAAAAATAACCTCGGTCGAAGGGGAAAAAGAGCACAACACACCTTTCACGATTTGAGACGAACATGTAAACATCTCCCCCTGATGTCTGCGCCTCCCCCTGATGACTACGATCATGGGAGTTCAGATAACTTTCACAAGCCAATTCTTGCCACATGTTTCTCGAATGTGGATTTAGGCAATGACTTAGTAAACAAGTCTGCCACATTGTCCTCAGATCGAACTTGGTTCACTTTGATCTTGAGGAGCTTCTATTGTTGCTGATTGTAGAAGAATTTAGGCGATATATGCTTGGTGTTGTCGCCTTTAATGTAGCCTTGCTTCATTTGTTCAATGCAAGCAGCATTATCCTCATAAATGCTCGTTGGCTTATCTGTGGTAGACTTCAAACCACAATTGCTTCGAACATGCGTAACTATGGATCGAAGCCATATACATTCACTGACTGCTTCGTGAAGAGCAATAATCTCTGCATGATTCGAAGAGGTAGCTACTAAGGTCTGCTTTGTAGACCTCCAAGATATTGCGGTATTTCCTATGGTGAAAACATAACCAGTTTGGGAGCGACCTTTGTGTGGGTCAGAGAGGTACCCAGCATCAGCAAAACCTTCCAAAACACTTATATCGTTTTGGGTTGGGGATAGGGAACGCAGTCCACCATGTGTGGCGTTCCTGGCACTTGATGGGTCCGAATCCATCATCTTTCTATAGGGATAGAACAAGCCCATATCGATCGTACCACTTAGGTATCGAAAGATATCTTTAACACTAGTCCAATGGCGTCGTGTTGGCGCAGAGCTATATCTAGCTAGCAAGTTCACTGCGAATGAGATATCCAGTCTTGTGCATTGTGCCAAGTACAATAATGCGCCTATTACACTTAGGTAGGGAACTTCCGCCTCTAGCACATCTTCATCGTCATCTTTTGGACGAAATTGATTATTCTTTGGATCAAGACTACGGACGACCATTAGGGTGCTTGAAGGCTTAATCTTATCAGTGTTGAAACCCCTAAGCATCTTTTGGGTATAAGCTGATTGATAAATCAGGATACCATCTCTACGGTGCTCGAGTTCCAAACCGAGGCAAAACCGTGTTTTCCCAAGATCTTTCATCTCAAACTCGGATTTCAAGTGTTCAGCGGTTTCCCTTAACTCTTTAAGGGTGCCAATTATGTTCATGTCATCAACATAAACCGCTACTATTGCAAATCCGGAACTTGTCCTTTTTATGAACACGCATGGGCATAGTTCATTGTTGACATATCCCTTTCCAATCAAGTAGTCACTTAGACGGTTATACCACATCCGTCCGGATTGTTTCAATCCATATAGTGAGCGTTTCAATCTAATCGCAAACGCGCTCCGTGGTTTAGAGCCACTTGATTTGGGTAATTGAATTCCGTCTGGAATCTTCATGTATATCTCTGTATCTAGATCCCCATATAGATACGCAGTAACCACATCCATAAGCTGCATATTCAGTTTTTCGGAAACTCCAAACTGACAAGGTAGCGGAACGTAATGACGTCCATTACGGGAGAATAGGTCTCCTCGTAGTCGATTCCAGGGCGTTGTGAGAAACCTTGCGCCACAAGGCGAGCTTTGTACCTTACAATCTCGTTTTCTCATTACGCTTTCTAATGAATACCCATTTATGGCCAACTGGTTTGGTGTTGTGCGGCATTGGCACAACTGGTCCGAATATGTGGTGACCCGAGAGGGGGTCCCACAGCACCGCGACCCCGAGCCAATGAGAAACTGACATGTCACTAACGACATCTCGATAACTCATCAACCCGAAATCACAAGGCCTTTGAGGTTCAGGTTGTTGGTTTACAAAACACTTTCTTGGACAAGTCGTTCTAGCAACCAAGCAACACATTTTCTAAAGCGGAATTTAAAATGGGCTAAGAGTTTGGGCTTGCAATCGGAGCCCAATTTGGAGAAATAAACGATTCACTAAATAACTACAAGCATGGGAGACGGCCCCAGGGTTACGGGTCTCCCGAAATTTTTGTAAGCGAGTAGGAAATAAATAAATAAATAAATAAATAAGAAAGTAAATAAATAAGTTACTTCGAAATCTGATAAACGACCAAAACCATTTCTTGATAAAGTCAAAGAAGAATACGCCAAGCCAGGCATGTGCCTCCTCTATAGGCTCCCCGAGCACATCCTCGAAACCTGCACACTGTTGTAGGGGTGAGCTTTCGTCCTCGCATGCCCAGTAAGGGTCGACCCAACCATGCTAGGTTTGAAAATAATAGTATACTTGAAAATATTTACTACATAATATTGTGCACGTTTATCGAAAATACTTTAAAAATAGGCAACCACAAACATTATTTCTTTTATAAAGCATATGCAGTATGCTTCACACAATTTGGAGCTCCGAGATACTTACCTGCCGGCTAATATAAAACAAATCGGTGACCGACCTGGTTCGTCCTGAATTCGAGAACCGGCCAACTACTATGTAGTACTTCTGACTACAAGTAGCGAAAGTGTCCATTTCCTGGCCCTGAGTCTCCTATGACTGGTTCACTGTCTATACTTATCTTTCCTCGACAAACATAGGAGCACGGCCCCCTCCGGAGGTTCACGGTTATTGACACCGTGGGATCCCTAGGAATCTAAGCGTCTAGGTCCCATTCACTTTCAGGTCACAAGTATAAACATACAAGGGTACAGTATCTCAACATGCAAGTCTAGCCTCAGTTTTCGCAATTAGCAATTATCAGTTCTGAAAAAACATGTATCACGAGGCATCGACTAATGAACAACCAAAAACGTTCTTGCAGGCAACATACTATCATAGTATAGCATTCTACATATACTGAAAAGCCTCTAACAAGGAAGGGACAACTCACCCTACCTGGATATGAAGTGCTCGTCCACAATGAGATTCGTTCTCGACTTTCGATCATTTGTCCAAATCCAAGTACACATGCCCGAGTCCTTTATAATAAAAATCGAATCAATAAGTAACTTAACGTCATTATAACTCAACCAACCGAGCAACCAAAACATTTACTTAATTTCCTTAAAGTCCAACGGATTATCTTTTAACATAAAAATCTACTATCCATTCCCAAACAATCCAAATGATATTGCGTTTGAACCATTTAGGATATGGTGATCATACTCCTTTCGGTAATATAGTTCGGATTAAACATTTGATGTCATTGTCTAGCATTCCTTTCTTAAGCAACAAATACACTTACCATTCCCAAATAATCCAAGTAAAAAGGCATTTGAATCATTTGAAATATGGTATCACATTTAACACTTTGACCTTTCTTTAGTTAGCATCTCTACACTAAGCAATTAAATAACAGTTACCATTCCCGAATGATTTTGTTCTCTTTGCTCATTCGGGATATGGCAATTCCCGTGTTCTTTAATTGTAATTCAATTTATGAACCTTACTGGCTTAACTTCCTCATCATCAATTTTCCGTCAATATTTGCATTTACTCAAACTCCTTAACCTCCTTTAACAAATCGGTTTGCTTCTCAATTACCACCAAATTAATTTCCCTTTGTTCAACTTGTGGAATGACACTGCCAAAATATTGATAACAGATCCATCTTCTTATTTAACAAAACCAACTACATCTATACATACAACCAATTTCATTCTTGTCCACGACCATGTTAAATTCCCAACACATATCGATATCATAACAAATAATCCAAAAAAAACAGAATTCCACCAAGTATGAACATCACACAACAAGATAGATCCAAAAACCCAGACCCTTACCATTCTTCTTTCCCCAAAGTAGAGATCATTTCGTCGTAGTAGCATTTCACCATCACTGACCATTCGACTCCCTAGCAGACAAAACATGATCAATACTCAACTCTCAACAGATTTCGTATCCAAGGCAAAGTCCCGAGTTTCTTACCATTCCTTGACATCAACGTAGCTGACCCAGCAGCTCCTCTCTTCCAAACTCCAAAACTTCTCAGAATGCAGAAATTCACCAAAATCCTCACAGAATCCAATTCAACGACAGAAATTAGGCTCCCCCAAGTTTAAGTCAGAATAGAAGTCTCAACCAAGAAAAGGGTGACAAAACCAACTTACCAGACGGAAATGGGTAAATCGGTCACGGCGGCGTTGGGTGGCTCGCGCGCCAGCGGCAGCGCGTGTAGCACGTGTGGTGGTTCTGATCAGAGTCTGAAGTCGGGATTTAGGGATTAAGGTGGTTCGTGCAGTCCTAAGCTTCTTCAAGGTGATGGCTTCGCTCAACCGTGGCCGGAAGTGATAACTCTAACTTTGCAGAAGCCCAGATCGCCGGCGAAGGTGCATACGGAGTTCTCCGGCGTCGGGTCGGAGACGGGGCTTTGGAGTGTTGAAGTACGATTCGAGCTGGAGATCGGAGGATGAAGATAGGCAGAACCTCGAGTTCCGGCAAGCTTGCATGGCGTTTTCCAGTGGTCGGAGCTTGAGGCTATGGTTCGGGTTTTGCTCTCTAGGGCTTGGTGCTTCAATTTCTGGTTGTGGTGGTGTGAATCGGCGACTGGAAATCAAAGGATTATGGAAGGCAGTGGTGTCGCTGTTTGGAGGATCGCAGGTGGACGCCGGAGTCAAGGCATGGCTTCGATTTTTCCTGGGTTTTGGTCGGATTTTGGTGCTGAGTTGATTGGTGGTGGCGGTGACAAGAGTTGATGGCCGGAGATGAGGTTTTCCGGCGCTTGCAGAGGGAAGGAGAGAGAGAGTGCGAGGGGTCGGGGAGAGAGACGCGGCCGAGAGAAGAGAGAGGGAGAGAAATGAGGCTAGGGTTTTTCTCAAGTTCCTATTTATACTTGTTTGCGAGAAAAGTCAAATTTGCCCTTGCGACGAGTTACAAAACTCTCCCAGCTAATTGCTTTCTGTTTTGGGCTCGTAACTTTTCTTTTATTTGTTCTTCGTCGGAAACTTCCTAACTTATTTCTCGATGTCATCCTAGGCCCAAAACTCAATTTCGTTAAAATTAAAAATTCAAATCTTCACTATAACCCAATTCGCCTTCCTTTCAAATTTACTTCGACGATCTTTTACTTCAATGAACTTTAGTAACCTTCTAGGCCCCAAAACGATGAACTCTGGCCCAACTTAAATTATAAAGCCCAATGGGTGGGTCGACACCAAAACAATCTCCGAAATCGATTTATTCACTTAAATTACATTGCGAAAAATCTTATTGGCAAGAAATTACTTTAGAAATCAACCAAAGTTTTCAGGGGCTCACAGAATACCTTTCTTTTCGCTAGAGAATCAAGTTCTGCCTGGATCGCATCTTTCCATTTTGGCCAATCGGCTCTACGTTGGCATTCATCAACGGAGCGTGGTTCGATGTCATCGGTCTCAATAATCTCACGCGCCACTGAATACGCGAATACATCATCAATGATGATGGAGTTTCTTTCCCACGTCCCATGTACACTAGTGTAATTAACAGAGATCTCTACATTCTCAGGGATAGGTTCTGACATTGAGGCGTCCCCCAATGATGTCTCATGGACATAACCATAATCCGGAACATTCTCATGGGACGGATTTTGAGTATCGATGATCAAAGGATTTGTTTGTGCCTCATTCGCCTTCTTTCTAGGGCGAGTATCCTTCGAACCAATTGGTCTACCGCGCTTTCTTGCGGGACCTGCGGCCATAGATGCCACATCATTGCCATGTTGGGCAATGGCACCATCTCCTGGTGTGACATGAATGGCGTGATGTCCAGTATTTGAGACATCGATCCTTGCAGGCACGTTTGCAGCAGGTATCACTACTAAAAAAAATTGCATTTGCGACGGTTTTTTACTTCGGCAGGGATTTCCGTCGCAATTGATATCAATTGCAACGGCAAATGTTCCGTAGTGAATAATTTTTATTATTAGCGACGATAAATCTTTGCCGTAGTAGGATTAGTTATTAATTGCGACGCATTTTCATGTCGCCGTCGCAAACATATACATATCTATTTTATTAAAAAACCACCTCCTTATCACTCCTCTTCCTCACTTAACCACCACTCCCTTCCCAAACCTCAACTGTCGATCACACCCTCCTCTCACAGATCCATGCCCAAGCTTGACCTCCGCTGCGCTGCCACCGAGCCCAAGGAGGCCAAGCTCCAGGGAGGCCGCTTCGAGGAGGGCATCACGGACTCCATCGAGCGCTTAACTGGCGCTGTTGAGCCCTTCACCGAGTCCATCTCCTTCGACAAAGCCCTCTGCAAGCATGCCATCATGGGCAGCAAGGCCCACGCCTCAATGCTCCCTAAACAGGTCCTTCACTTTAGTTTCTCCATTTTCAGTTCTCTCAATTTCTCAATTTCTCAATTTCTAGGGTTTGATTTGGCTACTATTAGGGATTCATCACTGTCGATCTGATAGTTATGAACTGAGTTGGATGGAATTGATAGCTCGTTTACTATTTGTATCTGAGTCTTTAGCTTCTAGATCTGATTTGATTTTAGTTTTTTTTATTTTTATGTTGAACGTTTTGATCGCGATTTGTAGTGGACTGCAGAGGTTATCAGTATCTTTTTGTTTATTATATGTGTTATCTTTGGGAGCAAAGTTTCAAACACTAGCTGGTTGGTAATATTGTAGATCTACTGTCTATAGCACATGTGGTCAGATGGTTCCTACTAGCTTTAATTGTTCATTTGTAACTTGGTAGTGATACTATAAGCACGGAGATGCAATCGATGAAATTCTGATGCAGATTAAGCAGCTGCAAGTTTTTGATGGTCTGTTTGGTGACAAAGAATGAGCGTTTGATTGTTCCTGGCTACACATGCACATTTGCAGAGGGCTCAACCTGTTTTGCTTCAGCATTTGCTCTTGGCTTTCGTTGAGCAGGTTATCATATCTCTCTCTCTGCACAGCTACCATGCATGTCCTTTACTTGTGTTTTTGTGTGAGAATATATTAATCTTTTTTATAATCAAAATCTTGATTCTTCGCTGCAGAAGTGTTATTAGAAAGGAAGCGTACACTCAGTTTGGCACCATTCTTATTACTTTGTCTAGTTGCACGCATACGTTTGATGTTGAATCAGTTCTTGCTCTGGTACTCACTATATGAATAATGGCTTGTGGTAATTAACCAGAGAAAGCACAATACATTATAGAAGCATGCCCATACGTTTACGGTTTATTATTTGATTGGGCAGATGACATGTTTACGTTTATACTATTCTCATAAATGTATTGATGCAGGACAAAGCAAGGGTGGTGTGATAATGGTTATGGTGGGTTAGAAAGATAGAAGATTTAAGAAATAAAAAATAAGGTTTTGTAGCTGTTGTAGTTTCAGAGAACCTAGGGAGCAACGGAAACAGTGAACAAAGGGAGAACAATAAGAGACTAAGATAGGAGATACCAAGGCACCAAGTATATAACAATACTCAACTTTCATCCAATCTGATTTTTCTTACAAAAGAGTCTGATTGATAGGTTTTCAACTTGTTTAGATTATTTGTACTGAACTTGGAGGTCACTACTCTCTTCTGGGTCTTGCTCAGATAGAAACATTGAGCTCAAAGTTGAATTCTTTTGGAGTTTTCAGATATTATACTTTCTGGGTTTTTCTTAAAGTTGAATACTCAAGTTGGGAGTCGGATTTGAACACAAATTGGCTGTAAAGTTATTGTCTTGGCACTTACTTTTCCTATTTTCAATCACATTTGGGAATTTGGTGTATTGTTTTTTATGGAAATGAAGGGTTTTGGGTTTATTAATATGTCATCTGTGTTTGTGATTTTTTGGGTATGTGTATATGGATATGGTTTGGCTGAGGGTAATGAGTGTACAAACCAGGTTTTTCCCTGGATGGCATCACATACTTCTTGCTTTACCCTTTTATCTTCCAATAATGAAACTTTGAAGAATGAGGTGTTCTCACACCATCACTTGACACCAACTGATGATTCTGCCTGGTTGAATTTGCTCCCAAGAAAGATATTGAGGCAGGAATATGAATATGAGTGATCAGTGATGTACTAGAAGATCAAAAACTCCGGTGGTGGTTTTGAGGCTCCTGGAGGTTTCCTCAAGGAAGTGTCCTTGCATGATGTGAGGTTGGATCCAACTTCACAATATGGGAAGACACAGCAAACAAATCTGAAGTACATGTTGATGTTGGATTCTGATAGTTTAATTACTTTGGAGCTTTCAAAAGACAGCTAGTTTAGAAACCCCTGGGGCACCATATGATGCCAAAGATTCGTGGGAGGCATCAACTAGTGAACTGCGCGGTCCTTTTGTAGGTTAGTCATACTTACTAAATCATTGTTTTGTTTTCTCTGTTAACATTATTTGCAAGTCTGTAATTTAGATTTTGTCACATGTTAATTGGTCTCTTCTTTATTGACATTGTGTTCTCATACTCTAATTGTGATTTTATTAAAGCTGCTTTCAATTTTGTGTAAAGCTTCATTAGATTCCGTATACTATATAGTTTAAGAAAGGGAGCTACTTCTGAGTCCACCTTGGTTTGGAGAAATAGTTGGGATTTTTTTTATAATTATTTTGCAGAGAATGAATAATATGCAACAGATACTCATAATAATACTATCAAAGATAAAATGGTTGTGTGCCTTTTCGATTATTAGATTTCCAATTTTAGTGTTGGATAATAATTTGTACAGTGTATACCAAGTAACTTACTTTTGTATCTTGAAGGGCATTATTTGAGTGCTTCAACGATGATGTGGGCAAGCACTCATAATGGATACTCTCAAAGAGAAGATGTCCGGGATTGTGTCAAGTCTTTCTCTTTGTCAGAAGAAAATTGGTAGTGGATATCTTTCGGCTTTTCCAACTGCGGAATTTGATGGCTTTGAAGATTATAAACATGTCTGGGATCCATATATATTATACCATTCACAAGGTTAATTTACTTGGTTTGTTTCACCAGAGGAAATACTTCAGTTTGATTCAGAGAATCATATGTTTAGATTTTCAACTTGTTTGGGTAGTAGCTTTTTGTTCATTGTGCTTCTCTAATGCATGTATAATAGTTTTCATTTTTGCATGTTCTTGTAATGAAAATATGGTGCAATTTTGCACCATATTTATTTTTTTTTAAAAAATTCTTTTTTTTGCGACGGCAACCTTGCCGTTGCAAATACCTCCACATGGATTATTCTGAAATAGACATTGCGACGGAAGTCACCGTAGCAAATAGCCGTCGCAAAACAATAACTGTTGCGACGGCACGAGAATACCGTCGCAATTATCTTTTGCGACGGCATTTTACCGTAGCAAATGGATTTTGTGACGCCACCTATTGCAACGCCAACAATTCCGTCGCAAAAGACTCAAATTTCCGTCGCGAAAAGTTTTTTCCGTCGCAAAAGCCCAATTTGCCGTCGCAAAATAGGCGTCGCAAAAGCAATTCTTTTTAGTAGTGTATGTGTGATCTTGTCACTTTAGCAACATCAGAAAACGCATCAGGCAGAGTGTCTGCTACGTTCTGGAGCTCGATTATTCTTCGTACTTCAAGTTCAGACTGTGCGGTACGGCGATCGAGATGAGACATAGTGGGGACAGACCACGACAATTCCTGTCGTTCCTGTTGAACATCTGTGTTCTTATCTCCCCCTAACGACCGGAAGACTGTCTCATCAAAGTGACAATCAGCAAATCTAGCGGTAAAGAGATCGCCTGTCAAGGGTTCAAGGTAACGGATGATCGTTGGAGATTCATATCCAACATAAATGCCTATTCGTCGTTGTGGACCCATCTTAGTACGCTGTGGTGGCGTAATAGGCACATATATGGCACACCCAAAAATGTGTAAGTGCAAGATATCAGGCTCGTACCCAATCACTAGCTGTAACGCAGAGTAAGATTGAGTGGCAGTGGGTCGTAGACTAATTAGCGTCGCTGCATGCAATATTGCATATCCCCAAGTAGAAACAGGGAGATTGGTGCGCATAACCAATGTCCGTGCTATCATCTGTAGTCGTTTGATAGCGGCTTCTGCGAGACCATTTTGGGTATGAACATGGGGAACTGGATGCTCTACATCAATCCCCAGTGACATGCAATAGTCATCGAATGTTTTCGATGTAAACTCCCCAGCATTATCAAGTCGAATCGACTTAATAGGGTGGTCCGGGTAGTGAGCCAGTAGACGGATAATCTGGGCGAGGAGTTTAGTATAAGCAGTATTCCGAATGGACAGTAACGCGACATGTGACCAGCGTGTCGACGCATCAACCAATACCATAAAGTATTTAAAAGGTCCGCATGATGGTTGAATTGGTCCACAGATATCCCCTTGGATTCTTTGTAAGAACGGAATAAGTATTTTGGGATCCTTTGCATAGGACGGTCTCGGTCCTAATTTCCCGAAGGAACAGGCTTTGCAGAAAGAGCGAGGGACCTTAGAAGCAACCAATGAGGATCTTGGTTGGGCCTGAGCGTCCGTAGCGCTATTAGAAGCAAAGTGTGTGACTACATCTCCCATTATGGCGTTAGAGCCATGGAAAGTGATGTGTGTAGCGTCATGGCTACTAGGAGGAACAACCATGGCGTCATGCTCATGGTTGGCGCCATTAATGGCGTCATCATATGGGACATGGGCGGTCTTGTAGCGCCCCAAGACAACTGCAGTTCCAGATGCTGCAATGGTTGCGGTCTTGCTAAGTCCTGAAATCAATTTTCTATTCTTGCTTCTTCTCACTCTGAAGAATGGATGTCCGTGTGAAGTCTTTAGTATACAGAGCATCATGTCACGACCAGGATGTCCTAGTCGGTCATGCCAAAGCCAATATGTGTCTGAATCCAAGAGATCTTCTCTTATGATATTATTGGATTCAATAGGTCGAATTGTAGTGACATAAAGTCCACTAGATTGACACATAAGCTTCTCTAAGATGCGCTTTCTTCCGCAATCATTAGAGGTAATGCAAAGGAATTCTATTCCATTCTCACTATGCGTTTCCGCATGGAATCTGTTGGTTCTAATATCTTTAAAACTTAATAAGGTCTGATTTGCCTTAGGAGCGTAGAGAGCTTCGGTGACTTTAATCAAGGTGCCATTGGACAAAAGGAATTGGGCCATTCCATGTCCTCGAACTAAACTTGATGGCCCAGCCATCGTAGTCACAGATGAATATGTATGCAACATCTCTAAGAATAGTTGCCTATGTCGTAGAATGGTGTGTGTAGTTGCACTATCCGCAAGACATTGAAGTTCATCCATTCCTTCAAAAATAGCCGGAAATCTTGACCGAAAAAGTCCTTTGAAGGTGGCCAGAAAAAGGTCGCCGGAGGTCGCAGGAAAAGTGGCCGGAAACTGGTGGCCGGAGCTAGGCAGGTTGGTGCAGGGCAGTTGCGGAGGCGTGCTGGCCTGCTGCAGAGCTCGTGCAGGGCTTATGCAGGGGCTGTGCGGAGGGTGTGCAGGGCCTGTCGGCAGGTGCTGCGCAGGGGTTCGGCAGATGTCGGCAGGTGTGTGGGGGGCTGTCGGCAGGGGCAGGCATTCGTCTCGGCAGATGCAGGCACAAGGCTCGGCAAGGGCAGGCACTCGTTTTGGCAGGTATCGGCAGGTCTGAGCGGATGCAGGCACAAGGCTCAGCAGGGGCATGCACTCGTCTCGGCAGCCGATAAGGCTCGGCAGGGGCAGACACTCGTCTCGGCAGCTGCTCGGCAGGGCTCGCAGGGGTAGGCACTCGTCTCGGCAGCTCTCGGCAGCTGCTCGGCAGGGCTCGCAGGGGTAGGCACAAGGCAGGGGCCGGTCCGATTTTTCCGATGGCCGGTTCAGGGGTTTTCCGGCCGGTTCCGGTGGATCAGTCGCCGGTTCTGGGCTCCTTGGGAATAGGGCTTCGATATGTGGGGCAGTAGTTTCAGGATATTGAAGGTTACAAAATTAGGGTTTCAGGGTTAGGGCTCGTGCTGATAACGTGTTGTAGAGAAACTGAATTTGGGAGAAATTTTCTGTGTATTCTCATTGATATAGGGGCCTCTTTATATAGAGGATTACAATGCATAGAATCTCAATCCTACAAGGTGTGAGGGTGACTTTGTGATTTTAATTCTTTGCAGTAAGACCCTCCGAGTTGTGCGAGACTAGGCCCAAAATCGCTCGAAGGCTGACCCAAGAACAACTTCGTTGTAACCTGTTAGATGTAACAGCAGCTATTTGGCTTGATGATAACGGCAGCTATTTAGCTTGATGATAACAGAAGCTATTTAGCTTGATGATAACAGCAGCGATTAAACTTCACTTCATAAGAACAGGACTTATAGGCGGGCATGGTGTGGGAGCTAGATGCATGAGAGTTTAGCAGAGAGGGAGAATTCTATCAGTGACATGATTTCTGGATTTCGGGTTAAGGTTGGTTGGGAAGAATCGGGGTTCAGAGATAAAGCTTGATCTCTTGCTTGTATTTTTGGGCTGTTGTGGCTTGGTTTCCTACGGCAACGAACTCGCCCTTTATAGACGGGGAGGATTTGCGCCAAGAACCAGAGGCTTTGAAAGGGTATTCTTAGTTTTGATGGGATCATTCTAAAACCTTCAGCTTTTGTTTTCCCGGTGAAATCAAAAGAATGAAGGCTTGCTTTGGCCATGTGGGTAAAGACTGGTGGTGCGGGTATAGGACGGCGATGGGGTTCCCAGATTTTGTGCTGCCGTGATTTTTAAGAGATCATAATCCCTTGATTTGTGCTATTGTAAATTGTGATCACAAATAGCTAAGGATTATTGGAAATTGAGGCAGGATTTCGGAGGATGAGAGTTAGGAAGCTTTTGTATAGACTTGGGGTTCTTACCAGAAAAGGATGGAGTAGTAATCTCAGCAACAACCTGATGGAACAAGTTCCTGATTTGGGGAAGACGACTCCAATGTCTTTTTGGGCTACGGGTTCTAGTGTAGTGGACTTTGGGCAAGGAATGACTCTAGTGGGCTCTAAGTCTTGTTGGGCTTGCTTTCATCTCTCTACTAGCCCATGTTAAGATATTGGCCCTCAAAGCATGAATTTTGGTTCCCAAGTCCAAAATTACTGACGGACCTTATCATAACAATGGGCCTCGCACGATCCGTTACCTTCCACACCACATCCGGCCGTATAAGCCCCAAACGTAGCTTGGGCCTACGCGTATCGCGTGGTAAATAAGCGTGTCTGTCCATTTGGAAATCCCTGTCAATTGTTTGAATATTTAGGCATGTCGTATTGCTTGTTAAATAGAGAATTCCCTTTCGCCGCGAAATGGGCTTGCTTGAAGGCCCAATTAGGTTATGAGGTCGATGACTCGTTCCCTTTGCCTGTCACTAGTTAAATTTGAACTTGTGGAAATTCGGGTATCAACATTAGCCCCCTTGATTATGTGGCTTGTGTGACCGCGTTACGGGCTACATAATCAAAAATTCGAAGACTTATCGAGTGATTGTATATAACCCTCCTTCTTTTTTTTTTTTTTTTTTGAGTTGAGTTGGCCCCTGTATCTTATTGATACAATTCATGACTTATCAGGCTTTCCACGTGGCAACAGACCTTAACCATCATTGGACTCCTAGTTAAAAGAGAAGAGCCTTACTTTTCAGCTACCTTTTCTTCTAGGAAAACAGTATTGGCGTGTAGAGTCGTTTCCGTTTCTCCTCGGTTTTCTTCCATACTTTGATTTGCACGAGACGCTTCTCTCCAAGAGTCAGGCCCTCGATCTAAGGAAAGAAACTCATCTCCTTTTAAATCTATTTGGCTTGGGAGACTCCATTCCTGCTCCCTTACTCTCTCAAGAAACAGAGCGGGCGCACCGCACTCGTTACATAGCCAATTTGCGATTTCTTCTACGCTTGGTAAGCCTAACAGATTGCATCATCTTTTGCTCGACCATCTCCATTCCTTGTTATCTTTGTCTCTTTTCTTCTCTTTTCCTTTTTTTTTATTTCAACACCCGCCGTTGCTGTAATCTCATATTTGGCCAATGCGATATCAGGTTACAAGTGCGATTGCCTATTGCTGGTGTGATGTCGTTGATTCGCTGCCGTGATTGATTCATTGGATATTGCATGTTCTATTCTGGTGTTATTCATTCTGCTATCTCGATTTCTTGTGGCTTTGGCTATATTAATCTGCTGTTATGATTGATCTGCTGTCGGGATCATATTGTGCTTGATCTGTTACCGCGTGTTTTGATCTGTAAGTATTCCTTCCCATTCCGCATCCTAACTTGTTTCTATATTTATATATATATATATATATATTTTTTCTTCTTCTTGGTTTGGCTTGGCTGCATGCACTAAATAGCCTTGGTTTTGATTAGTTCCCTGCCTGATGTACTGATATATTGATTCAGTATGAGTGAATTGATCTTTTGCTTTATGCGTGGAAGACTTTTTTTTTTTTTTTTTACTGCTGTGATTGCCATTAAACATGATGGGGCTTGTTGTTAGTTTGCCTGTTTCATCCTATAAGATGTGCTTATTAGCTTGGTTGGGGCTTGTGTTTTTATCTTTAGCTTAGCCCTTTGCTTGGTGTGTGATTATGAATTGGCTGAGCATGGAGTGGCTTGGATTGTTGTTGTTGTTGTTTTTTTTTTTCTTTGCGTTATGCGTATTATGCGTGGAGTCTTACTGCTGTGGTTGCAATGGAGCATGATGTAGCCTGGTATCGCATAGTTTAGTTTATCACATAAATTGTGCCTGTTAGCTTGGATTGAATGCGTTGGCTTTGCGTCTTTCATTCATCTTTTTTTTTGCTCGGCCTCTTACTTGACGTGTAATAGTTAGTTGATTCAAAGTCGATTGTTTGTGAATAGCGTGCTGTGATTCAATGGCTTGGCCTTTCTTTCTTTTGTTAAGAAATACCTCATTGTATGTGCAGATCCCCGTATCTTTCTAATCACATCATGGCTCCTGAGGTGTGTAGTCTAGTCGATCATCATTTTGTGCTTGAGGATGGCCTTAAAAAAGAGTTTAGAGGCAATTATGAAATTTCCAGAGATGTCAGTCTTGAGTGGATTTCCAGGCTACTGATTGAGAGGGGGGATTATCCGGCAGTTCCCATAAACTTTGAGTATCCCTGTGGTTTAGTTACGGGGTGGCCACAATGGGTTGACCATGAGCTAAAAGATGAGGCCACGAGAATTAGACTTTCAGAGGCTGCTGTTCTTTCTTCTGTATTCATCTCTGCTCATTGTGATATCAACAGGGATGTGGAGTCTCTTCGTCATGTAGTTCGAAGATGGAATCCTCACACGCATACCTTTGTTTGCGAGTGGGGAAAGTTTACCCCTACTTTGGAGGATGTCTTGAACATTATGAGGCTTCCCATTACTGGTTCAGTCAACCCTCTTGGCTTTGATTTTGACTCAGAGAAGTTGCAGGTTCTTGTAGAAGGGGCCTCCAGTGTCAAAGGAAGTAAGCGCCGTTTCTCAAATTGGGTGAAGCATTTTTGGGGTGTTACTGAAAATGGGGTATTTGTCCCAAGTAAAGGCTTTAATTCTAGTTACCGTCTGGAAGCAATGCTATCCCTGTGGCTGACGAAATTTGTCTTCATTGAGTTCTCTTATGAGTATGTTGAAGAGCGCCTGTTTCCCTTGGCAATTGCAATAGCACCCGGCAGTAGGTTTCCTTTGGGATCAATGTTTCTTGGTCACGTCTATCGTCTGCTTGACTATATCGTTGTTGACGAATTGGAGAGCGTTGGTCGGTGTGGAGTTACTACATTGGTTTCTACCACCTTTCTGCAAGTATTTATCTGGGAACGGTTCAAAGGATTAAAGATGGAGCCCCTGACCATGAGTCTCTCTTTGGAATTGTACAACAACGACAAGGAAGGCAGCAAGCAAGCACAGACCAAATATTTGCCACCGGTACTCCCTCTGCTGTGTCGTTGGTTCAAAAGGAGACAAGATAAGACTGTGTTTGCTCCGAGCATGTTAGACGACGTGAATAATTTCATCTGGCAACCCTTTCTCCAATCTTCTGAGTTTGAGACTTTTTCGTTTTCTGGTAGAGAAGAGCAGTGTACTACAGCTCTAGGTCGGGTTGAGCTATACATGACTGTTTGCCCAAACTTTATCCCGTCCATCAGTGAGGATAAGGAAGACTTGGATATTTTCCCAGTTGTTTATTCTCCTAACAGAGTGATGCGACAACTTGGTTGCCTTCAGGACGCTCCCTCACCTCCACCTCGCTCTCTTAACTCTAAGACCACAAGCTTTTCTCATATGGAGCGTAGATGTGTGCTCGACTTCTCTGGCAGAATTGCGGACTTCCCATCTCAGTTACCAGGGAATGCCGCGAATGCTAACTCCTCCCCTGCCTATAGTTGTTATTGGAGGGGGGTGTTGTGCCGGTTCAGGCTTTTTGTGGAAGCCGGCAGTCCTCGGCTAGAGTTGGGGCCTATTACCAGCAGTAGGTTGGCTAGCCCCAAGGCTGTACTGACTTATGCTGAAAAGCATAACCTCACCTATATTGAAGTGTACAGCGATGGTGCTAGAAAGATTGTCGGCTATTTAAAGGGTTTTGAAACTAAGAGGGTAAAGGGAGAGGAAAAGAAGTGCGATAAGAAGATGGGTGATAAGGGTGATGCAAGGGAACACAACACTCAGAAGCCTATTCGGCGTTTCAAGCCCAAGGTGGATTTTGATAAGTTTATGCATACGACCCAACACGGAGTCAAATTGATGATTCCCCCAAGCATGCCTCTTCAAAAGAACAAGGAGGTAAAGAAGAAAAGATCTTCAACATCCCGAGCAGGCGGTACTTCTCATGCAAAGCAAGTGAATGCTACCAGTTTTGAAGTGAAGAAAGGGGTGAAGAGAGAGGCCGGTGCAGATTTTGATGTCCCTCTTCGTCGAAGCAACCGTGTGAAGTCTAAGAGTTCTCCTTCTCCTCGTGGTCCTCCAGCTTATCTTGAGTTATCTGAATTTGATCACGAAGAGGGTTCTCAAGGGGGTCCAACCGATTCTTCAAAAGAGGATCATACTAATCTTTCAAAAGGGGCATCTGATCATCTGCCTGAAGCGCCTCCCATGATTAGCCAAGATGGTGACGATCAGGTTGTTTCTTTTTCTTCCTTTCCTTTTTTTTTTTTTTTTTTGTAACGACTTCTCCCCTATTATTATTATTATTATTATTATTTTTTAAGGGAGCTAAAACTGCTTCTCTTTCGTTGGTTATCGAAGATGAAGGCATGAGTGATGGCGATAAGGTTGTCGAAGATAAAGGCGTGAGTGATGGTGATAAGGTTGTCGAAGATGAAGGCATGAGTGATAGTGATAAGGTTGTCGAAGATGAAGGCATAAGTGATGGTGATAACCAACTGCGTAACATCCCTTTTGCTCATCTACTGCTCTCTCTCTCTTTTTTTCTTATTGCCAAGATTGTCTTTTTTTTTTTTTTGATGATGTTGCTTTCCCACAGGCCTTTAAAAACGGTAGTGTGAGCAATGACAATCAAGTATGTCCCAGCTATTCCTTTTCCTCTTTATTGTATTTGTCACATGCATGGAGATTCTTTTGGCTCACAAAGTATATTCTTCTTAGGTTGATGCGGGATTTGAGCCTTTGCAGCATAGTCCGAGTGAAAGTGAAAATAATGATCAGGTAGCTTGTTTATTTGAAACTTAAAGCTTGAATTTTTTTTTTTTTGCATTAGCATGCTGATGTGTTTTTGAATCGGAGCCTTTGGCTTTTCATCTGCCTACTGCCACTTTCATGCATGTTCATCAGATCTTTAGCTTAAGATAATAGTGTGAAAGAGTAGATAAATGAATACTATTGACATGGAGATCGGATAGTTAAATAAGTTAATGTGTGTGTATCTGTATTGTAGTATGCATAAGTATATTTGCTAAACAACAAAAGGGTATTTGAAAGGAATGGAATGCTTGGTCATTCAAAATCGATGTTTGGTTACTATAACTGAAGAGTGAAAGTATCGTGTTTGTTTGCTAAATTATTCGTGAAACAAAGTAAGGAGATCATGTAGTCAAACAATTAACAGAGGTAAGACTAAATGAAACGTAACACACAAATCGATAACGTGTGTATTAGTTATGTGAAGTGTGTGTGTCATGTAGTGCAGTAAGCATGACTTTTGTGTTAAGAATGGTGATAAAATGTCTGCAGCCTTGTGTGAAAAATGACATAAGAGTGATGAAAAGAATAGGGGAAACGTATAATTGAAAGCTCAGAGAGATTATTTGCTGCCGGGAACAGCAGCAGGAGTAGTATTCGTGAGAAAGTAAAAGAAATCAAGTGTGTTTCGAAAAATCATG
Source organism: Rosa chinensis (assembly GCF_002994745.2). Lineage (NCBI taxonomy): Eukaryota > Viridiplantae > Streptophyta > Magnoliopsida > Rosales > Rosaceae > Rosa > Rosa chinensis. The sequence continues at coordinate 62,070,572 of NC_037089.1, forward strand.
AGTACTAAATAAATTTGCAAGTAAGATGAGTTATAATGAAGCAAGTTTTCAGGTAGAATAATGCATGTGTAACAAAATAGAAAAGAAAGAGAGCAAAATTGGAATGAGATGCACCTTTTGCTATGATTTTGGTTATTTGCTTGGAGTAACAGATTAGGAAATCACTTCCTTTTCTTGAGGTATGTTGCATTACTCATGCGTCTGTTTTTTGTGTCTGTTTCGATTTCTTTATCTTGCTTGCGAAGTGTGCTTGAGTATTGAGGACAGATTTTTTTTATAATTATGCGGCATGATATTGAAGTATTTATGCTTTTCTAGCCACCATAGTTTGTAATAGTACTGCATTTAATACTGCTGTTGTTACATGAGTTTTGCCCCTTTGATAATGTGAAATGTGAAAGGCATGTAATATTTTGCAGAATCACATATTTTCCTTTTCTTACGATTTCCTTCCCCCCCTTTTTTAGGAGCAGGATCATCCTTCAAGTGTTGGTAAGAGTAATGACGGGGTTGGTCATGACACGGCAGTACATGCCTTAGTTGAGTCTGATAAGCACGCTCCAGGAATTGATAAGGTGACTATCATTCAGACTTAAAGCCTTGGCCCAAGCTTGCCTGTTAAAGGGTCAACTAGTGAGTGGGCGACCCATATGGACAACTTTATGATTCGATTTGCTTCTAAAGAGGAGTCTGCTCTAGGCATGGCTGATGTTGCACCAGTATTGAGCGGAGACACCGCTGTTTTTGCGGGTATGAAAATTCCTTCAGAGTTAGCGGGTCCCTTGGCTAAATTTGCTGAGAGATATAGTGGTGGAGATATCTTTAGCTTAATTGATCGAGACTATACTTCAAGGAAGAAGTGCGAGTTGGTTAAAGAACTTGGCATGATGTTGTACAGCATGGAAGTTTGCCCGATAAAAGATGGAGAAATGTTTCTTATTTGGAGAGATGCTTGTCGTGATTTCATGGGGGCAGGTCTTAATGTTGGCTTCCTGCTGGATTCCTTAAAACAAGGTGCAAAGCACTTCTTTGGTTATATGATGAGGTCTGAAGGATCAGAGAATCAGTATGTTAAAATTCGTGGTCTGCAGGAGATGGTTTCACAAACCAAGAAGGAGCTTGCACGTCTTGAGGGAGAGTTGCGCAAGGCTGAAGATGATCTGAGTTTCAGTTTGCGTGACGTTCCTGTGCCTGCTATGGAGTGTGTACTAGAATCTTCTTGGAAGGATGACGGTCACTTCTCTCATTATCTATATTAGGATTTGAGTTTAAACTGCTTTGTAGTACGAATGCAGCTTTTGCTTTTAATTGGGCGTTCAAGTATGAAGCTTACTCAGTAGGACTAAACTTTGGAGCATGTATGAATACCTATCCTTATTTATCGTTTAAGGTTTGTTCTGGTGATATTGCATGTTCTTGCTTGCCACTTTTTTTTTTCTTTTGAAAAGGTTGGAGCTAAATGAATAGCATTTCATTTACTGCCGGAATTGTATTATTGCCTTACTGCTGGGATTCCAGGCTTACTACTTGTATTATTGCCTCACGCTAGCCCCCTTGTATAGATTCACAAAGTCTTCAATTAGGGCATCTCGGTTTTGGCAAATGAGGTAATAGTGAATATATTTAGAGACACCTCTTCACTTCACATTGCAAGCCTCTTAATACAAATTTAGGCATCACCATGGTGATGTGCCTTACAAAAGCTTCTCACAAAACAGAAGATGTGTCTTGCAAGTAACCATAGAGACTGATAGATGCATACATATATATTTTTTTTTGAAAGGAAACTAAATCATAAGATAGGGACATTCATGTATTAAGGTCTAACAGTAGTAAGGCTTGAGCCATTTGCCATTGATAGGACCAGTCAGCCTACCGCTGTTAGCATGAATGAGGCGATAATAACCGTTGCTGTGAGATTCCTTAACGACAAATGGTCCTTCCCACTGAGCTGCAAACTTAGAAAGGCCAGGCATCTGTCTTCTTACCCAGTCAACAGTTCTAAGGACTAAATCCCCTTCTTTGAAGCTTCTCTCCTTGACTGTTCTATTGTAAGCTTTAGTCACCCTTTACCGATATGCTTCTGCCCTCGCTTCTGCTTGTCTTCGCCTCTCATCTGCTGCTTCAAGGTCCATCGTTCTCCACTTAGTACAAGATTTATCATCCCACTCCAGATCATTAGCAGCTAGTACTCTAGCCGTCGGGATCATAAGCTCCACTGGTAAAACTGCTTCGGACCCATAAACCAGGGAATATGGGGAAAACCCGGTGGCACTCTTAGGTGAGGTGCGATAAGCCCATAAGGCATCCGGTAGATGAGTGCTCCATCCTCCCTTGTATTGATGTACCATCTTGCTTAAGATCCTGATGAGTGTCTTGTTTGTAGCTTCAGCTTGGCCGTTTCCTTGAGGATAATAAGGTGTTGATCTCCTGTGCTTGATTCCATATCCCTTGAGTGTCTTGCTTACTTCTTGATTGACGAAGGGTGTTCCATTGTCAGACACAATTTTGTAAGGAATACCAAATCTGCAAACAATGTTCTCCCTTATGAAGTTTGAAATTGCAGCTCCCGTGGCCTTACGAAGTGGAACTGCCTCTACCCACTTGGTGAAAGACTCAGTTGCTGTGAGAATCCATATGAAGCCCCCAGAAGGTGGGTGAATGGTTCCTACCAAGTCCAACCACCAAGTGTGAAATGGCCAAGGTGTTTTCATGTCTTGTAACAACGTTGATGGCTTGTGACTCAAGTTTCCATGTGCTTGGCATGTGTGACACTTCTTGACCGTGTTATAGGCATCTTCACGCATGTTGGGCCAGTAATATCCCAAGTCTAACAGCTGCCGGTAAAGCTTCTTTCTTCCCTGATGCTCTCCATATTCCCCAGCATGCACTTCTTGTAGAACTTGTTGATATTCAGTAGCCCCAAGGCATCTTAATGGTTTACCATTGAATCCCTTTCTATACAGCGTGCTTCCATCCACAAAATACCTTTTCACCATCTTCTTGACCTTGTATGCATGCTTACAATCTTCCGGCAGTGTTTTACTTATGAGGTATTCCAAGTATGGTGACCTCCAATCTTCAGTAATTGCTGCTGTAAATCCTTCCTGCTCTGACAAAGTTGAGGAGCACTTAGAACATGAGAGTTGCATCTCTGCTGCTTGTTTCTTCATGTTTGGCCAGTAATAACCCCTACGTTGCAGTCTCCGGTACAAGCTGACCACCTGCTCAACCCCACAAGTGGCCTCATGTACTTCTTGCAATTTCCTCCAAGCTTCTTTTTCATCTACACAGCGAGCTAACACTCCTCCAGGAAGACGCTTGTACAATTCCCCAAACATCAAACTATAGTCTCCTAGTGTTCTGAGTCTATCTTCCTTGTCCAACTGGGCCATCTCGTCCTTGACAAATTCCTGCCAATCTTTCTCACTTGGTGGGCTTGAGAAAATCATAGCTTCTACACATGGCTTATTGTTTTGGATCACAGTGATGTTGGGTTGCTCCCTTGTGAATGAAAGCTTGGAGCCAAGGGTGGCTAAAGCGTCTGCATATCTATTAGTGCTGCCGGGAATATGCTCAAGAGTTATCTGCTCAAACTTCTTGATTAACTTTTCTGCCAAGGTTCTATAGGGTGCCAAGGTCACTTCTTTCACTGCAAAATCTCCCTTCAATTGGCTAATGACTAGGTTTGAATCCCCGATTACTCTGATTTTCTTGACTCTCAATTCATGTGCAGTCGCAAGCCCAGCAATAAAAGCTTCATACTCTGCCACATTATTAGTGCATGAAAAGTTTAGTTTGAACGAAAGGGGTTTGGCATGCCCCTTAGGGTCCACAAGTACAACTCCAGCTCCTCCTCCATTAGCCGTGGCTAACCCGTCGAAGTGAAGAGTCCAAGGCTCCTCTTCTTCAACCACTGCTGTCATTCCAGGTAACTCTCTGAGTATGTCATGAGAAACATCAAATCCTTCTTCTTCTGGGAAGAGGGTGATCATGTCGATCACGGCTTGTCCCTTGATAGCATTTGGTGTCATACATACAATGTCGAACTCAGACAACTGGAGCAACCATCTTGCTAACTGCCCTGATAACACTGGTTTCGTCAGCAAATATCTAACCAAATTAGTTTTCACCATGAGTTAAAGCTTGTGGGCCAAAAAATAGTGACGTAATCTTTGGGCTGCATAGACAAGTGCTAAACAAAGCCTTTCTGCTTTAGGGTAGCGTGTTTCAGCCCCCCTCAAAAGCTTGCTCACATTGTAAATAGGAAATTCCTCTCCAGTTTCACCATATTGTGCTAATAATGCTCCCACTGCTGCATTGGTGGAGGCCAAATACACCTTTAAGGGGACGCCTAGAGTTGGTGCTTTCATGGTTGGGAGCTTGGCGATGAGCTGCTGAACCTTCAAGTAAGCCTCCTTGCATTCAGCGTTCCACGTAAATTTGTTCCCTTTTTTCAACAGAGGTGTGAACGCTTGGATCACAGCAGCTAAACCGGGTATGAAGCGTCTTATGTAAGACAATCTTCCTAAGAAACTCTTCAATTCCTTCTGACTTGAGGGTGGTGGATGAGATGCAATGGCCCGGATCTTGCTGGGATCTACATCAATGCCTCTACTATGCACCACAAAACCAAGAAACTTTGCCGAAGACACCCCAAATCCGCATTTTTTTTTGATTCATCTTCAGCTTATATGCTCTGCATCTTTGTAGTACTTTCCTCAAGGTACCCCAATGCTCACTTCTAGTCTTAGATTTCACCACCAGATCGTCGACGTAATCCTCCACTTCTTTTCCCATCATGTCATGGAACACTGCCATCATTGCCCTTTGATAGGTAGCGCCAGCGTTCTTCAAGCCAAATGGCATGACTGTATAGTAAAAATTTCCATATGGTGTACGAAAAGCCGTCTTTTCAGCATCTCTGGTGGCCATTTTAATTTGGTTATAGCCGCTGAAACCATCCATGAATGATAGCATCCCAAGGCCTGAGGTTGAATTTATGAGGACATCCATGTTTGGCAACGGGAATTCATCTTTTGGACCTGCTTTATTCAAATCCCTAAAGTCAACACAGACTCGTATCTGACCATTCTTTTTCTTTACAGGAACAATATTTGCCAGCCAAGTAGGGTGCTTGATCGGCTTGATGAAACCAGAGGCTAAGAGTTTTTCAACTTCTTGCTTGATTTGTTGCTCATCATTGGGATGGTAATTTCTTCTTGACTGCACCGCTGGTTTCGCTCCTAACTGCACATTCAGAGTGTGACACACCAGATTCGGGTCTAATCCCGGCATCTCCTCATAGCTCCAGGCAAAGACATCCTTATATTCTCTTAATAAAGAGATGAGGCAGCCTCTTTCTTCAGGTGACAAATAGGTGGAGATGGAAATATTTTTCTGAACAACGGGATCATCACTCAGGTTGACTTCTTCCATCTCTTCTGTCACAGCAGCACTTCCGTCCTGCATATACTTTGGGGCTGGCATTGCCTTTTGAAGGGGAAATCTCTCAGGTACCACGGAGGCCCCTTCTGCCTCTTGAACTTGATCACACTCCATGGCACCCGCTGACTCGGGGCCCTCCCATAATGAACGGTTAGGCCCCGCATCCCGTCATAAGCGATATATTGGGCGGCCATCCGGCAGCACCATTCGAGAGCATTGAGGCTGTTGTGCTTGAGCATAGACGCTTTGTTGCCTCACCATCATCGCAAGCTCATCATTGCTGAGATCTTGAATGTCAAGCCATGAGGGTAAAGGAGTGCCTGTGGCTTTGGATGGATTGCTTCCTTCTCCGTCAGTGAACTCATCATAAAATTGTGCCTCAGCGTGATGACTTTCTGATCGGTGGAACGGTACTTGATTTGCTGGCAACCTGACAGGCTTGAGTCCAATTCACCCCTTAACACACTGGTGGTAAGTGGAAGGCACGAGCTTATGTTTGTTCAACCACGGGCGTCCCAGCAGTGCATGGTAACTAGTGTCAGCATCAATAACATAGAATCTGGTAAGAGACTGAATTGGTCTAACCTTGAGGTTTAGTAGTATGTACCCTACAGCCTGCTCACTTCCATTTGCGAATCCGGTAATTTCCATGTTTGCCTTCACAATTTTAGTCAGGGAAATTCCAGCGACATTGAGCACTTGAAGAGATATAATGTTCAAGGAAGACCCTGTGTCCACCAAGGCTCTTCTCACGAATACACCATTGACTTGTGCTTCCAAATAGAGTGGCCTCCGGTGATCTGGATAAGAAACTTCCATATCTTTATCGGTAAACACAATAGCATTGTCACCTTCCAGTAAGCTCCTGCCCCTTTGTGTCTCAGTCCCAGCAGCAAAACATTGAGGACCAAATGCTTCTGATACGTCCATCAGGGCTTCAGCAGCAGCTTGCCTAGCTTGGGGCCCATACTCCAGCTGATCAAAGAGTGACTTAAACTTGGGGTTTTGCTGAAGAACCTGTATAATAGTGGGCTTAGTATGTCGCATCACATCAGTTTCCACAACGTCCCCTTCTATCTCAGTAACATGATAGACCTGATCCATTGTGCTCACAAAACTCTGACCATCATTAGTTCTCCTTCGGCCCTCCATAGTTAAGCTGCACTCATCATGAGGGAACCACAGATTGTCATAGCCACATGCCCTGAAATACTGTTGCCAAGAAGCTTGGTCAACGGGGCTTTGATATTTGGTCAATGTCCAAGATTCATTATCCTGATGCATGGTATCATCTCATACGCCAGTAATAACATAACGTGCCCCTTTCCCATGCCGTTTTGGCAATGGATCATCATCAATAGCTTGCTTCTTTGATGGGAGCTCTAGAGTACTTTCATCAATCTTTGCGTGAAGGATCCTTCGCAAGGTTTGACATGCAGGGGTAGGATGTCCCACTATTTGGTGATAACGGCAATAGCGTGGATTTTTCTTATCTTCCCTGGTGGGGGGCTTTTCTCGTTGCACGGGCTTGATTACTCCATCAGCAACCAATGTATCAAGAATAGCATGAAGTTCCTCATCAGTACAAGGGACTGCCGGGACTGTTCCAGACCGTTCCTTCCTCTTCAAATATCTTTCATCCACCATTAGAGCTTGATGTGTTTCCCTCTGAGTTGTGTCTTTTTTGTCTCTCCAACTCCTCTTACTTGCGGTGGTCTTAACAGACATGCTTGTTTTCCTTACTGCTTCAATTAATCTGGAAAATTGAGTAATGCCGATGTTTTCCAAATAGACCCTGTATTCAGGCAGGATATTGCTGATGCAGATTTCCACCAATGATTCTTCATCCTTTTCATCATAGCAATCCAAAGCTAAATCACGAAAGTGACGAACAAAATCCACCAGGTTTTCTCCCGTCCTTTGACGAGTGTTGTTCAGCTGTGCAATGGTCACCCTTTCCTCATATTGGAAATATTTTCTACAGAACTTGCCTGCCATTTCGTCCCAGTTTCTAATGGAACCAGGAGCTAAGGTGGTGTACCAAGTATATGCACGATCAGTGAGAGTTTTGGAAAACTCCCTCAGCCTGAGATTATGATTGCTAGCATGAGGGCCAAGAGCGTCGATAAATCGACTAATATGCTCTTTTGGGCTGCCTTTTCTCCCATCGAAAAGAGTAAAAGTGGGTGTTTCATAATTTTTGGGATAAGACAAATGCATTATGCTTGAAGGATAAGGGGGTTGAGGAGCATACTTCCAGTCTTCAGAGCCACGACACAATTCTTTTTCTAGCATGGCAACAACATCGTCTTGGGTGACAAAAGAAGGTGCCTTCTGATTGTCTGATGCTTTTGCAGTAGAGTCCTCATGGGAAACCTTCTGTGGTTGCTCTCCATCATTTGGTTGCTCAAGCTGCTTTATTGCTGAGATTGAGTTGACCAACTGTTTCATGGTGTCAACCATCTCCTTTTGAGTCCTACCAAAAGCGTTGAGAATGTGTGCCAAGTCTGCAGGAGTGACTTCCTCCTCCTCTTGCCTTTCTTCCTGATCTTGTTGCTCTTCATGCCTGGAAATAGAATCGACGTGTTCTTCCTCCTCTTGGGAAGGCATACTGCTGTTATTCCTCTTTCTTCGCGGTGGAGCCATCTTGCAGGTCACAACCTAGTCCCCAGTGAAGTCGCGAAAAATGTGAGGGTGACTTTGTGATTTTGATTCTTTGCAGTAAGACCCTCCGAGTTGTGCGAGACTAGGCCCAACATCGTTCGAAAGCTGACCCAAGAACAACTTCGTTGTAACCTGTTAGATGTAACAGCAACTATTTGGCTTGATGATAACGGCAGCTATTTAGCTTGATGATAACAGTAGCTATTTAGCTTGATGATAACAGCAGCGATTAAACTTCACTTCATAAGAACAGGACTTATAGGCGGGCATGGTGTGGGAGCTAGATGCATGAGAGTTTAGCAGAGAGGGAGAATTCTATCAGTGACATGATTTCTGGATTTCGGGTTAAGGTTGGTTGGGAAGAATCGGGGTTCAGAGATAAAGCTTGATCTCTTGCTTGTATTTCTGGGCTGTTGTGGCTTGGTTTCCTACGGCAACGAAGTCGCCCTTTATAGACGGGGAGGATTTGCGCCAAGAACCAGAGGCTTTGAAAGGGTATTCTTAGTTTTGATGGGATCATTCTAAAACCTTCAGCTTTTGTTTTCCCGGTGAAATCAAAAGAATGAAGGCTTGCTTTGGCCATGTGGGTAAAGACTGGTGGCGCGAGTATAGGATGGCGATGGGGATCCCAGATTTCTTGCTGCCGTGATTTTTAAGAGATCATAATCCCTCGATTTGTGCTATTGTAAATTGTGATCACAAATAGCTAAGGATTATTGGAAATTGAGGCAGGATTTCGGAGGATGAGAGTTAGGAAGCTTTTGTATAGACTTGGGGTTCTTACCAGAAAAGGATGGAGTAGTAATCCCAGCAACAACCTGATGGAACAAGTTCCTGATTTGGGGAAGACGACTCCAATGTCTTTTTGGGCTACAGGTTCTAGTGTAGTGGACTTTGGGCAAGGAATGACTCTAGTGGGCTCTAAGTCTTGTTGGGCTTGCTTTCATCTCTCTACTAGCCCATGTTAAGATATTGGCCCTCGAAGCATGAATTTTGGTTCCCAAGTCCAAAATTACCGACGGACCTTATCATAACAATGGGCCTCGCACGATCCGTTACCTTCCACACCACATCCCGCCGTATAAGCCCCAAACGTAGCTTGGGCCTACGCGTATCGCGTGGTAAATAAGCGTGTCGGTCCATTTGGAAATCCCTGTCAATTGTTTGAATATTTAGGCATCTCGTATCGCTTGTTAAATAGAGAATTCCCTTTCGCCGCGAAATGGGCTTGCTTGAAGGCCCAATTAGGTTATGAGGTCGATGACTCGTTCCCTTTGCCTGTCACTAGTTAAATTTGAACTTGTGGAAATTCGGGTATCAACACAAGAAAAGTAATTCTACATTGATTAGGATTCTAGATCCTTCTAATTAAATCCTATTACCACTAGGTCAAGTAACCTAGAGTTTGGGCTAAACACAAATTAGGTTTTCCTTGAACAAATCTTAATTAGTTCAAAAACAAAAGGGTCAATATATCATTGAATAGTGATGAAAAGAATATGAACAAGATGACAATTTCGTATTATCAACTAATAAATGTATGAGAATGGGGCTCTGGCAAACCTTAACCCTAGCCCTCAGTCATGGCGGCCGGTATCGGCCTCCCCTCTACATCATCTATTGATGACACTCAGAAGCCGGCCTTGTGCAGCGACCACACAACCTTACCCTAGGTTACTCATCATCTCTTGCCGGAAGGAAATAGGTGATGTGAGGGTTATGGATCGGTGCTCCGGTCCAATCAGACTCAATGGGGATTGGGTGGAAGAATGGCCGTGTCAGATCAGGCCGAGGCGAGGCCGGCTCAAGTCTAGGTGGTTCGCCGTCGGGAACGACCAACGCATACAGTCTGGAAGCCAATTGATGAGAGGTCCTGTGTGGCGGAAGTGCGACCTCTGGACCCGGATCAAAAAGGCCAAACTCTGATTGATGGCGGCGCCGGCCTTTGCACTCCAACTTTTGGAAGTGGTGGAGATTGTCGTCGTGCACCGTGAAGCGAATCAGGTTTTTGAGTATGCAGAGCACGCTGGTGGGGTGTCTGAGATGATGGCGGTGGCTGCATCAGGAGTGGTAGCGACGACGTCGGCCGTGCTTGGCAGTGGAGTGGCAAGTGGGGTGGCCAAATCGTTTTGAGGGCCCAAATGGATTGGGTGGCCGAAATAAGTTTGGGTGTTCAAATCATTTTGGAAGCCCAAAAGATTGTGGTGGTCCAAATCAGTTTTAAGGCTAAAATCAAATGGGCCTGGAGTGTCCAAACCTGCTCTGCGAATAGACTCCTTTTCTTCAGGGTTTCGTATTTGGGATCTCGGAGGATCATTACCCTACAGCTGGAGGCTCGAGACAAGGGCAAAGGAAAGCTTTAGGTTTTCCTGGTCTTCTTGCCTATTACTAGAAAGTTGGTCTTCTATTACTTTCATCTCAGTTTTCTCTAGTTGTACACCAATTGAGGTCTTTAGGCGACTAGGTTTACTTTTCAAAGAGGGTAGTGAGGATTTGTTTTCTTGTAGCCAGGCTCAAATATGTGAGTGTATGTGTTAACAGTGAGGGTTACCTGTCCTTTGCTCGGTAGCTTGTGCCATTTATGATCTTGGTATGAGACAGCATCTGATGTATGTGCTTTCTGGCCATGGATAAATTAATGAAGTTATCTATTTTCTCAAAAAAAAAAAAAAAAAAAAAAAAAAATATATATATATATATATATATATATATATATATATATATATATATATATATATATATGAACAAGATGTCTTCTGCTTAGAGTAGCCAATTCAAAAACATGCACAAATTGCCTTCCCAGTCGTTATGAAAATGACTGGAACCTCCTCAAAGGAGCATCAGCTACGGCAGTAGAGCAATTGCTTACAAATGACCAACAACCCACTTTGTGCTTCTCGCTTGATTTTCCAAATCTGCTCTGTGGGGATGATGGATTGGCTCTCTGAATATTGTTCCTGAAGCTCATCAATTTCGTCATAGAGTACTGAAGCCGCATCCACCTTTTTCTTACATTGATCTACGTTGAAATCCCATTTCCACGTTAGGGTTTTCTCTCATTCCTTCCTGATTATACATAATAATCAAAATTATAATTGCAAATCTACTTCAAGGTAGATTTACTTTAGAAATGCTACTAGGCTACTTCATCTAAAATGTCAATCTATAGAAATGTCTAATTGATAAATCAACCCTAGCTAGCTAGCTCTTTGTGTATGTGTGTGAAGCCCCCCCGGAAGCTTGCTAGGATCTGCGGATCAAATATGAATTTTACACATCGGATTAGATAACTGATAGTCTATCATCGCGTTTACTGAGTGGGGTGCTTTCCTACGTTGCAGTGAGGTCTTTTTAATTTGCGATAATACTACGCAGTTAAGTTGGGGACAATAGCAGTGCAACAGAAGCTGAATAAGTATAACTAGCTAGCCATGACCAACCCAAATTTTCATGAATGTGCATAAAATTAAGAAATCAGTCCAGTGACTCTACTGAAGGCAAATCAGTCCTGTTATTCTGCAGAGAAACTAACCTGACTGGCATTTGTGGTTGATCTCCCTACTGGTACTGGTGGAAGTGATGCGTGTGAATGCCCTCGATAGGGAACGATGGCATAGTTATTGGCTTCCTTCTGATTCCCAAACTCTCTTAGCCGGTCCAGCTCAGGCAAGATGACTGAACCAAGATCCGGTCTATCTCTCCTCCTGAGCTCACAGCACTTCAAAGCCAGTTTTGCTAATGACAAAGCCTCTTCAACAGGCCAGTCTGGCACTGCAGGATCAAGCAACTCCGCGAATGTACCTTTCTCAATGGACTCCTCAACCTGGTGGGACAATGCCATTGCAGGCTTTGATGTAAGAATCTGTAACAGCATAATTCCCAAGGAATATATGTCTGATTTCACACCCAACATTCCTGTTTTCTGATACTCCGGGTCAATGTAGCAAAATGTACCGGCTGCTGCTGTCAGGCGGTATTGAGTGACACTATCAGCCACAGATGCCGGGACTAGCCTGGATAAGCCTACATCAGCAATCTTGCTCACACAGTTCCGGTCTAGGAGAATGTTTGCCGGCTTGAGATCACGGTGCACAATGGGTTCTGGTTTTGTCTGGTGAAGAAAAAGAAGGCCAGTGGCAATTTCTGCAGCTATTTTGAAACGGACAGTCCATGGGATTGGAGGCGTGTTGTCCTTCTGGAAGAGCCGGTCTTCTAAGCTTCCGTTTTCCATGTACTCATATACAAGGCATCCATACTCAGGGCAGGTACCTACTAAGAGAACCATGTGTGGATGTCTAATGCAGCTTAGAACCTCAACCTACATTGACAGAACCAAAAAGAAGTGCTTATACACTTGTTTCGGAGAAATGGTACACCATCTGCCTTCTGTAAAAATGAACAAAGAACATATTTTACCTCTTGTTGGAATTGCCTCTTCCCCTGTGAAATGTCTGGCCTCAAGACCTTGATGGCAACTGGGGTGTGGTTAAGCAGGCCTTTATAAACAGGTCCATATCCACCTTCCCCAACCTTGTTTGAAATGTTAAAGTAATCTGTGGCAACTTCAATCTCTTCAATGGAGTATCTCCTATACATAGCTTTGTTCTGTGCCAGAGCCTCCATTGCTTTCCTTCTCTCTTTAGCCTCCTCCTTGGCTCTCATTTCTGCAATTTTCCTCTTCTGGGTCTCCATCTCTGCTAGCCTATGTGCCATCCGCGCTGCATCTATTGCAGCCTTGCTTTTCTGCTTCTCCTTCTCTGCTAAGGCCACAGCAGCCTCTTCAGCAAGCTTGGCTTCCTCTAACTTGCGCTCTTTCGCTGTTTTCCATTTTTGGAGCTCCCATGCCTAAATTCCAATTTTTATTCAAGTGTTTGCATTGGATAAAATATAAGATATTGATAATCATATCTCTACACGTTCTTACCTTCTGCTTAGATGCTAAAGCTTCTTTGCAAGCTGAAGTGTACATGTCCATTGTTTGCTTCAATTCCTGCCTTAATCTCATCATCTCACCATCCAAGCCAGACTGTAACACATATAACATGCATTAATTAGAATCATTTATCTTCTTGCTAACAAAAGAAAAAATTCGAACGATGAAAAACTGATATGGATTGGTGATGCAATTGTAATTGTCATCGTCACTCATAATAAACTAACTTTCAGGCTTCGGTATTCACTTTTTTTTTACAATCTTAAAGACTTTAAGGTGCTTATCTTGAGTAACTTGTGACGGACGAATTTGACACGCCTCGTATAAAACTTACTAGTCCGGATGTTGTAGTAATAAAAGGGAGCCTGGAATTTTAGGGATGTTGTACTTACTTGAGTTTGTGAGGATAGAGAGTTCTTGTTACCCTCATTATCTGAGCCATTTGATTGGAAGCTAAGTGGCCCCGAGGAATCGCTGCCTGAGAGTGAATATCGATGGGATGAAGTTTCTGATGCCGAACTGTCAACTGACAATGTTGGTGAATTTGTTGACCTTTTCATTTTATGGGGAGTTATCGGTTTAAAGTCAGAGAGTCTATCAAAAGATATTCTGTCTGAGGAGGCACTTTTTGAACTTGAGCTCCCATGACTAAATTGTGATCTGCAGTGCAGGAAAAATTCAAAACCAAGCGACATAAACTTGACTCATCAAAGGTAATGAAGTTGTGGATATTATACCTAGGGATGTCTTCAGAGTCTGAACCATCATGAGGATGGGAAGGAAGATGGTTTTCTTGAGAAGTATCCCGGAGAGGCTCTGCATCACATTTCGGTGTTTGAGGTTGACTTGCTGCCCGTTTAGCCTGAAGTCTTCCTTTTGATGATATAACATATACTGCACAGGTATCTGGTACATATTTGAGTAGGCTACTTGGCACATCAAAGTCTTTAAATTTTCTGCATAAAACCATAATTGTTAATCTCATAAAGTGTCCATTTCTATTAATTTATCACAGAGAAATGAACACAGAAAGTATTTAGAGAGAGACCTCGTAAGAGCATTGCGATGGGAAGCACCAACGACAATATTGGAGATGGCGTTGTGAATAATATAATGAACAAGTGCGCTTGGAACATCAATGTCGTGGAGGACCACTTCCATGGCTATAATCTGAAATGCTCATAGTCAAAGACTGAAAAATCAGGTCACCTTGATCTTAATCTATCAGGCAATATCCATGAGAAGATTTTAGCAAGTTACTGTAGAAGGCAAATAGATGATTCTAGTCACCGCATTCACCCTCAGAATGTGTAAATTCACTTTTTATCTCAAGCAAAGATTGCATATTATAAACAGGCCAGGAAGAATTGAAGTTTAGGCCATCCATGAACTACACAGCACAAAGGGTCAAATGTCTAGAAATCAGACGGTTTTGTATAATACAAAGTTACTAACCCCTTTTCGTGCACAGAATCCTCGATAGGGAAGAAAGAACTGTTGCAACTCGGCTTCAGTTGGAGGGCGACCTTCTTTGGGGATTGCAGCAGCATCCTCTGCAAAACCAAATGAACAACATATCAAAAGACGTACATGCCATTGTTAATGCGCATAAAAAAAATGACAACAAAAGAGGCAATCAATGAGGAGGTATTAATTACATGCTAACCATGATCACAAAAATTGCATTTATAGAGGGCAATTTAACATGGTTATGGTGCTGTGGCACTGAGTCTAATCTTATTTCTTGCAAAGTTAAAGAACAAATTGAGTTCTGGGAAGAATTGAACAGGCTTTTTACCCAAGACATCCTAGTATGAGCTCCAATTAGACCACAAAAATTTAAGCTATATATTAAGAAATGAGTCAATATAATCTATATCAACCTTGAGATATGGATGTAGAACTAATGATTTGCATCACAAAAACTTGTCACGAATCATGTCAGGGTATGCATATCCAAGGGTAGCCAAATGAGGCAACTGCTTAATTTGAGCCTCATAATTCTTATATATTTATGGTTCGCATGCATTAGGACTTCAAAATTTTAAGATGCATGCGCCATGAAACTAGGTTGCTTAACTCATGACGAAATACACCTAAATTAATGGGGGCAATGTAACCGGTATATATAATGTGTCCCTATGCCTAGTACGGTGGTGGTGATACCGAAGTGACGGATACCTACGAGGATGCAAGCTTTTGTTTCTAACATGAATGAGGATGCACTTGGAGGTCTTGATCAGATTATCAACTGCCCATTTGACTGCAAAGTGGCTGTGTTTATCTTTGTCGATGGCCACCAAGGTTGGGCCGGTGTCCTGAGCAACTGAAGATGATCTGAGAAATGCCATTCTATCAATCAACACCACTCAGAACCGCCGCCAATGCCGTCGCTACCTCCACCAAGACAGTGGCTGCAGGAGGAGGATGAAGGATTTAAAAAACAAAGAAAAATGGAAATGAGTGTAGGTGGCAAAGCTGATATGTTATGTGACTATATGGGAAAAAAACCAACTCAACCAACTCGAACAATCTCATCCTCTCTTCCTGGCCTTCTATGCAAAACCCGCCCTTTATTGTTATTGAATTTGGTAATCAGTGCCAACTGAAAACCCAGTTTTCTTTTTGGTCAAAAACTGAAAACCTATTTAAATGTTGTATGGAATGTCCTAAAGTCCTAAACCCTAGTGGCCATTGCTAGAAGCGTGTGAAGTTCACTTGCCCGCTCCTTAAATTAGAGAGAATTATGCGAAACTGAAAAATTGATTCAAATTAATTAATTAAAGAGAATATTTACAATTCATCTAATATAAGTCACGGCGGGAAATTTCTCTTTCAGTTGGTTACGCAATGATCCTAACCAACAAATCAACACATACAATGAACTCTTTTGAGCTTCCCCAGAATTTAATCAACATACTAGCTAACACCTGATATATAATAACAATACTATAAAGATATGTCATTGTTCTTGCCAAAAAAAAAAAGATATGTTATTCTATAACATTCTTAAACACTCATGACAAGCACTACTAGCAAACAGGGACGTAGCTAGGATTCGACAATGGGGTGGGCTAAATGTTTTGGGCGAAGCCCAAAATTTTTTTTTTGATGTCTCTATAGCCAAACCTGCATAATATCAACGAATCTCATCAAATGATTCAACCCATTCCCAATTATCGACATCAACTCATTCCCAATTCATCGGCATCATAGAGATGAACTTGATCAACAGTCATTTGGATGATCCCTGATTATCAGGGTCCGGTGCCTTCACCTCGGCCACCTCCCCTCAGTCGGATGACACCAAGAAACAACCATCACCAGACACTATGGAGTCGAAGAGAATCCAGATTCCAGAGATGTAGACCGCAGTGGAGCCGTGGATGTGGCTCGGTGAACGGTGGCGGAGGAGCAGAGGAGGTAGCTCAGGCAGTCAGGCAGACTGAAACTCTGAATATGGAGGTGGCTCGGTCACCTCGGTGGCTGGAGCTTGGAAGGATTCCACCGATCTGAAGTTCTGAACTCGGGGAGAGACTACTCAGACTAGAGAGTGAGACTGGAGAGTATGGAATCGGGACCAACAGCTGCAAGTCTGCAACTCAATTGCAAAGTATTAGTTTTTTTTTTTTTTTTTAAATTTGGGTATACCCATACTTGGCAGTTTTTCCCCCAATTTTTCCCTTGGGCTACAGCCCAGACAGCCCTTCAAGTGGCTCCGTCCCTGCTAGCAAAACAACAATTACCCACGGATTTTAATTTGTGGGTAATAAGACTATCTCACACGGATTTCAGTGTGTGATAGCTTTTACCCACGGTGCACGCACAGATTGGTATTACCGTGTGGTTTGGAGGGGGGTAATGCTCATCCGCCACGGATTATGTTGTCCGTGTGAAATACTTACGTGGGCCCCACTATAATTCCACAAATATAAATTACCGGAATTAGCTGCAATCCGTGTGAACAACTCTATTTCACACGGATTTCTGTGGCAAATACGTACTTATCTCACACGGATTTCTGTGTCAAATACATACCTATCTCACACGGATTATTTTGTCCGTGTGAATATTAGAAGTGGGCCCCACTATCTTTCCGTAAATATAGATCACCGTAATGGAATGCATCCGTGTGAACAACTCTATTTCACACGGATTTCTGTACCAAATACGTACCAATCTCACACGGATTTCTGTGTCAAATACATACCTATCTCACACGGATTTCTGTGTCAAATCCTTTTACCCTAACTCTCACTGATTTCTGTGTGTAAAAGTAACAGCATGTTAAAAAAAAAAAATTCTGCTAATTAATTTGCAACCTAAACATAATAATACTTTTATTTTTTATTCAAAAAAAAAACTTTTATTTCTCTACAATTTAAATATATTACAAATATTTACAATAAAATGAACAAATCCACAACTCAATCGAAAATATTCAAACTTTACATTCATAGCAAGATATTTTTTTACATTTCATACCAATGCTAATTAGAATAAAAATTAGTACATGATCATCAACAATGCAAGTACTACTAATTTCATTGTCTGCCCAAGCTGCAACATTCCAAGTGAAATGTGAAAAGTTTGGATGAGAGCTTGACATAACCGAACTTTGTCTTCGATTACCGGTATTCGTCTGTATGGCAACCAAGACAATGTCATAGAGTAACACGTCTCAAGCAAATTGAAAATCAATATAGGTAGGTAGTTTTTGCAAGACCCACATTTGTGACAGTCCTACGATCATCATATCAAAATTACAAGTCTAACGGATGGTCCGATCTTCACATATCACAAATCGAACTATCAAAATCGATCGAAATTGTAAAATTCACAACTAAATCATACGATATCCAAAATTCACATGCTATATATCAAAATGATCGTATCGACATGTAGAATCTAAAAATGAGCAGAAACTTCTCTTGGGACCCCCGGAACTGGCCGAAAAAGGTCGCCGGAGTTACAGGCAGAGCCGCCGCCGACCACCTCCAATGGTGTTGGGGCCGGGCTTCTCCGCTTTGTTTCATCATTTTGAGAAACATTTATAACTAGCACGAAGTCAGAAAATGAGTACAAGTGATCGAAAATTACCAAAACAGTCCGGTTTGGCCGGAAAAACTACAGTTTCTGATAGCTGCTCCGTTCAACGTAAAAACGGTTGCTTCGGGTCCGGTCCTTCTTTCTGCATGTTCTACTCCTTGATACTAGTTCAACAAACTAAAGAACTCGAGTTTTGGTGGCCGGAGATAGGAGAAATCTCAGTTTGAACCAAAACGGCCGAAAATGGAAACGTGGTTACCGCCGCCGATACAGGCCGTGCCGCCGCTCAAGGCTACCACAGGCAGCTGCACAAGGAAGATATGAAGCTGTAGGATGTGGTTTGGCGTCAAACGGTGGCCGGAGGAGGGAGAACGGAGCCGAAGAGGAGAGAGAGAAATAGGGATCGATATGCTTCAGATTTGGATCAATGTGCTGGTTATGAGCGGAATTTCCACGGATATCCGTGTGAAATACATTTACCCTTGCTACTGATATCCGTGTGTATGGCTCAGACATCCACAGAAATCCGTGTGTAGTACTACGGGAGGGAAATTGAATTTATTCCAAAAAAGTGAGCGGGAAAAAAATTTACCACGAAAATCCGTGTGAGCTACATATCTGTTAGTATTTCACACGGATTTCTGTTAGTATTTCTATTTCACACGGATTTCTGTGGCTTTTAAGTACAGTAAATCCCTGTGTGTTGTTATTTTGTGGAAAATTTTCTGGTTTTAAGTAGCATTATACACAGATATCTGTGTGTTTATAGTATTTCACACGGAAATCCGTGTGAAATACATTTACCTTTGCTACGGATATCCGTGTGTATGTACTTAAGAAATCAACGAAAATCCGTGTGTAATACTACTACGGGAGGGAAATTGAATTTATTCCAAAAAAGTGAGCGGGAAAAAAATTTACCACGAAAATCCGTGTAAGCTACATATCTGTTAGTATTTCACACGGATTTATGTTAGTATTTCTATTTCACACGGATTTCTGTGGCTTTTAAGTACAGTAAATCCCTGTGTGTTGTTATTTTGTGGAAAATTTTCTGGTTTTAAGTAGCATTATACACAGATATCTGTGTGTTTATAGTATTGCACACGGAAATCCGTGTGAAATACATTTACCTTTGCTACGGATATCCGTGTGTATGTACTTAAGAAATCCACGGAAATCCGTGTGTAATACTACTACGGGAGGGAAATTGAATTTGTTCCAAAAAAGTGAGCGGGAAAAAATTTACCACGAAAATCCGTGTGAAATACATATATATTTACCACTGATTTTCGTGTGTATTTATCTTGGTAATATATAACTGTCATGTTAATTATTGTTTACACTGAATTCTGTCTCTATTCTATTTTTTTCACACGGAATTTAGTAGCTAATTTTTCATTTCACACAGATATTCGTGTGTTGCTCATTTCACAGATAATTCTGTAATAAACACTTGTTGTAACGGAATTCTGTAGCTAATAGAGTTTTTCACACAGAATTCTGTAGCGAATGGTTCTTTTCACACGGATTTCTGTGTGTGTTACTTATTTCACACAGATGTTTGTACCAAAAACCGGTCAACCCTTTAAACGCTACTACTTCCCTAAGGGGAGCCGACCCTTGAGGAGATAAAATTTCAGAAATTTTTACATTACTTGATATAGCTTCTACCCATGAGAGCATGAGAGTTTACAGATCAAAAAAATAAGTTACGAGTGAGCGGTTATGAGCATATTAGTTTTATGTAGTCATTAAAATTTAGGGTTGACCTACTAGATCGAAACCCAAACGACGACGAAAATAGCTGAAATTTTGAACACAACCATTTATTCTTATCATGATAACATCCTACGGTCGATTTTGATAAAGTCTATTTCCTACGCATTGTTGCTTATGGAAGGTATACTTTTCATTATAACTAATAAACTAGTTATACCACATTAGTAGACATATAAGAATTTTGTGCAATCCAAAAAATAAAAATAAAAAATTGATAAATTTGACATTACTCATCTATTTATAGCGTATTAATAGGTACGGTGTAAAAAAATTAACTCAATCTGCCGTTCTTTCAATATCAAATAAGTGGTGAACTTTATATACACATATACTTTTTCACACGGAATTCTGTAGCTAATTTTTCTTTTCACACGGATATCCGTGTGCATAGGTTTTAGTTTTTACA
Source organism: Rosa chinensis (assembly GCF_002994745.2). Taxonomy (NCBI): domain Eukaryota; kingdom Viridiplantae; phylum Streptophyta; class Magnoliopsida; order Rosales; family Rosaceae; genus Rosa; species Rosa chinensis. The sequence goes on from NC_037089.1 coordinate 62,090,854, forward strand.
CAGACATCAGTTACTGTTGTTTATTCACACGGATTTCTGTGTGTAGTCTCCTTTTTCACACGGAATTTTGTAGCTCATTGTTCTTTTCACACGGATTTCTGTGTTAACATTTCACACAGATATCTGTGTGTATTACTCATTGCACACAGATGTCTGTACCAAAAACCGGTCAACCCTTTAAACGCTTCTACTTCCCTAAGGGGAGCCGACCCTTGAGGAGATAAAATTTCAGAAATTTTTACATTACTTGATATAGCTTCTACCCATGAGAGCATAAGAGTTTACAGATCAAAAAAATAAGTTAGGAGTGTGCGGTTATGAGCATATTAGTTTTATGTAGTATTTAAAGTTTAGGGTTGACCTACTAGATCGAAACCCAAACGACGACGAAAATAGCTGAAATTTTGAACACAACCATTTATTCTTATCATGATAACATCCTATGGTCGATTTTGATAAAGTCTATTTTCTACGCATTGTTGCTTATGGAAGGTATACTTTTCATTATAACTAATAAACTAGTTATACCACATTAGTAGACATATAAGAATTTTGTGCAATCCAAAAAATAAAAATTGAAAATTAATAAATTTGAGATGGGTATTTATAGCGTATTAATAGGTATGGTGTAAAAAAATTAACTCAAATTAAAGCCATTATTTCAATATCAAATAAAGTGGTTAACCTTATATACATCGATACTTCCCTAAGGGGAGTTAAACCACAAGGAGATAAATTTTACAAAATTTTTACATTATTTGGTATACCTCATATTCATGAGAGTATGAGAGCTGACAGATCGAAAAAATAAGTTGCGAATGAGCGGTTATGAGCATATTAGTTTTATGTGGTATTTAGGGTTAAGGGTTGATATAGTAGATCGAGACCTAAACGATAACAAAAATAGCTGATATTTTGACCATAACTATTTATTATAATCATGACAACATCCAACGGTCGAATTTGATAAAATCTATTTGCTCCACATTGTTGCTCATTAAATGTATACTTTTCTTGACAACTAATAAACTAGTTATACCACATTAGTAGACATATAAAAATTTGGTGCGAACCAATAAATCACTGGTCATTTCACACGGATTTCTGTCAGTATTTCTATTTCACACGGATATCTGTGGCTTTTAACTACAGTAAATCCGTGTGTGTTGTTATTTTGCTAGTAGTGAAGTTTTTTTTTTAAAGAACACTCATTAGTCATGGCAAAAAAGGTAAAGGGGAAGAAAACGAAGGAGGAAAATAAAAGAAGGAAAAAGAAAAAAATGGAAGAGATAGGGAGAACGGGAGAGAGAGAGTTTAGCAGTAGAAGAGAGAATTTTAGAGAACAGCAAGAAGAAGAAAGAATTTGGTTCTCACCGGAAATTCAAAATATTTTAATTTTGGGGCCGTGACCACTTATCCATTTTCAGCTTAAAAATTGCCCACTTACACCATAAAGAGTTTTTTAACCTCATTTACCCAATCTAACATTCATTGACAGTTTTGTCCCTATTTTAATTAATACATTACATCTCTTCTCAAACTCTCCATCCGATCTATTTTCTCTCTCCTCCCCCCTCACTGATTTCTCTCTCTCTCAACACATCTCAGACTCTCTCTCTCTCTCTCTCTCTCTCCATGTCTACGAATCTGGACTTCTGGATCGGATGCACACCTCTCTCACTCTCTCTCCCCCACCGCCGAGACGGATTTCAAACCCGACGTCTCCGACCCCAGCCCACTCCACGACAGAGGCTCCGGTGAGCTTGCGACAACCCTGCAGGTCGTCGTTCGTCTGGGCTGAGCGGGGCGAAGCTCCGAAGCACCTATGATCTAATCTCGGAAGACGAATCAACGTTCGAACCCGACGTCTCGGATGCCGGCTCACTCCACGACGAAGGTTCCGGTGAGCTGGCGACTGCGCTGCAGGTCCTCGTTCGTCTAGGCTGAGTGAGGCCGGCGATCTGATCTCTTTCAACAACCCAATGTTGACAGGAGGTTTGAAGGAGGAGATGAAAAATTAGGGGGCCAATGAGCTCGTTCCCGGTGATATTGTGGAGCTCGTTTATGTGCCTTCGTTGTTGGTCATGCTGATGTCGCTGGAGGAGTGACATGGATTACTCCGGTTGCTGTGTTTTTTTTTTCTTGTAAAGTATTGTTGTTCAGTTCTTTTTTTTTGGCAAGGAATAGCATCTTTTTTCTTTTTTTTGAATGTCTATTGGATTGGAGGCCAATGATCTACTATCTGTTCAACAATGTGAGTAATCTGACATTGCAATGTAACTGTGGGGTTTGTTTGATGGTCTATTGTGGGGCAGTAGACACATTATTGGCCCCCAGTAGACTTTGATATGAGGGACAGGGATCACTATAGTGTAGTGTTTTGATAAGTTACATGTTGTTTTCTGTTTATTAAAGTCAAATTATCTGTGAATCCTACAAAATGGTGCATTTTTGGTGGTCTATTGGGAGGCAGTAGAGACATTGGACTTTGTATTGGGGGGCAATAATATGATTATTGGGAGCCAATAATATGATTATAAATTGATCAATTGTGCCTGTAGTGTATTCATTTTGGTTTTGGGAGTTCATACAATTCACTGGACGACAATAATATGATTTTTAGGAGGCAATAATAGGATTATTGGGGGGCAATAATTTGAATACTGGGGGGCAATAATATGGTTACTGGATATTATTAGGGACCGGTCGCCGGTCGTGGGATTCCGGTCACCGGTCTGGTAGCCGGATTCCGGTCATCGGTTGCCGGATTCTGGTGACCGGTCGCCGAATTCCGGTCATCAGTCACCGGAGTCTTGTCATCGGTCGCCGGAGACCGTGGCAGGCCATTGGTCACCGGAGCACAGCAAGATGGAGGATGACTTCTCTCTCTAAGTGAGAAAGAAGGAGAGGACAAAAAAGTCTCAAAAATAAATAAAAAGAATGAAAAAAGAATTAATTGGGTATTAGGGAAATAATCCCTTAGAGTGTTTTGGGTAAATAGGGTTAAAAAACAGTTGGTGGAGCAAGTGGACAATTTTAAGCTGAAATTGGGTAAATGATCATTTCCCCTTTAATTGGGCCTTAGACTTTATTATGAATTTTTGAAGTTAGTGAATTATAAAATATTTTAAATAAAAAAATATTACGGTGCAATCTGAATGGTTGAATTATCGCGGTGTAATTTTGTATGTTGGAAATTTCTAAATATATTGAGTGTGAGTTTTGGGATGTAAAGGATCAATTCAATAATGCATATGAAGTTGCAACCTTTGAAAAGTTGCATAGCCCTTGGGCCCAAAGCCCGCCCTAAGCCCGGACGGCCCCTGTAGGGCCAAAGCCCGGCCAGATCCTTCCATCAGGGCGGGCTGGCCCAACCCTTTCTCAAATAGGGTAGGGTATGGGTCATATAAATGAAGCCTGGCCCTACCCTACGACCTGGCCCTGTTGAATCCGTAAGGGCTAGGCCCGGCCCTAAAATTTATATTTTATTTTTGTTATTTTCTATTACATGTGTATAAAACTATAGAAGTATAGAACTTATATTGAATTATTTGAATATGTTATATTAGAAAATGGGTTTTTAAATTGAGTGAGTCCATTTGAGGCCCAAAGGTATGAAGCCCAACTCCAAACTCCAATAGGGCAAAGCAAAACCTAGACGCTATCGAGGTTTTCAGACATAAAGGAAGTCCACCTGCCTCTCTCTCAAAACCCTCTTTGGCTCTCTTCCTTGAGAGAATAAACCTACACTCCTCCACCGCCGGTACAATCACCACCACTTCCGATTCCCAATCGGTCGACGAGGGCTTGGTGGACGGATCTGACACGGTCTACATCCACAGCCGACGCACAAGGTCTGCATCCAAACCTAGATATGGTCTGCATCCACCCCAAACCTAGCTTTTCCCAATCGTTGAAGGTTCCTAGTCATCGCTCTGCATCCAGCGCCGACGCACACTATTTCCGACGCACAAGGTGAGGACTTCGTTCCCTGTTTGTTTTGGGTTTGACTCTCTCTCCCTCTCTCTCACTCGAAATTTCACACTTCTTCCAGATCAACAATTCTCAGATCGAAAACAGATAGACTGGAGATCTTTGCGAGGCATTCATTCCCATCCACCGCCGAGGCAATGTAAGATCTTTTTCTCTTTAAAGCTTGTATCTTTACCTTGTTTATGATTCAAATGGTAGCATTTTGCTTAAATTTTGGTACTTTTCTGTGATTTTAGAATCAATATAAACCAGGGAGTCTCAAGAGCTACCGTACGTTCTAAATCTTCAGTGTCCATTTCTCTCATAAATCAATGTTGACTATGTGTGTGTCTCCAGTTTCTTATATGAAGTGTGAAACTGAAGTTCGGAGTTTTCATCCTATGTTGAATGTGGTGTGTATACATGTCCAGTGGCTTACATGAAGTGTGAAACTGAACTGAGTTTAGAATGGTTTTGGTTTATAATTTGGTGTACAGAGGAACTTGAAGTTTGGGTATTGTGCTTTAACAAAATAGTGCACAAGTTATAGAATATGTGAATCATTAATTTAATAGGCCATGGTGGTTTAATACATATATACTGAATCATATACTTGCATATTCTCATATAAATTGAATGAGTACTAATCAATTAGAAATCTTTATTCATAATTCTGAGTACAATAGAGCATGGTGGAAGTTGATTGACATAATTGCAGGAATCTTCAAGTCCACAAGAATCATTGATTTTGTAATTTTTTGTTTTTAAAGAAGTAATTGATATCATCATACTGCTAGCAGTAATTGAAAGTTTTAGTTTTGCTTGTTATAATTGATATCATTAGACTTCAGGCTATTTTTTTTTTCTTTTTTTTTTTATAGCAAAAAAGAGAACTTTCATTATTGATCATAAGAAATATGGTTACAATCAAAGCTTAGAACATCTCTAAGCAACTCTAGAAGAACATCATTCCAATTGTGTTGATCATCAGACTCATAAGCTTCACTTGCAAGTCGATGTGCCACTGCATTTGTAGTTATAGGAGTGTGGGCAATAGAGACTCCAGGCCTATTCTCCAGCCATATTCGAATATCATCAATTAGGTTACCATGTTCCAAATTCTGGTACTCCTCCATTTGGATCTTCAAAATAGCCACAAGACAGTCTGTTTCCACACGACAGTCCATAATCTGCCTTGCTTGTAGCAATTATAAACTAGCTTGCAGCGCTAGAAATTCCACATTTTTAGCAGAAGTAATGAAAGGAACATGGTGAGCAAAGGCCGCTATACAGTTGCCTTCATCATCCCCGAGCACACCCCCTAGGCCGCCTTCATACCCATTTGGAAGAAAAGCCCCATCCACGTTGAGTTTTAAGTGTCCCCGCTGTGGAGGAAACCATCGTACTCTTTTCGGAATTGGAGCTTTCTTCATTGGTGGACAGTGAGCCTACTAAAAATCATAATACCATGCCATTGTGCTGCACATTATATCATGTGCAGTCTGAGCCTTGTGAGACCACAAAGTATTATTTCTATTTTGTCAGATACCCCAAATCAACATAAGCAGTTTTTGAAACTCCTCAGTCTTAAGATTGATTGCCTGCTCAAGCATCCATTCCTTAAAATTAAAGATGGGAGAGACAAAAGCATTAAGATGAAAGGGAGCACCTGAGATAATAGGTTTTGTAATGGAGCACACACAGAACACATGGCCAACATCTTCATACGGATAGGAGCAGGAGACACAATTTAACTCACCTTGATAACCCTTAGTGACTAGTTTGGCTCTAGTTGGTAACAGGTTTTGACAAGCCCTCCAAGCACAATTGAGAACTTTTCCCGGCACCTTGGACTTCCAAAGTCGTTTCCACAAGAGCTTATATGAGTCTCCATTTGAAGTGGAAGCAAGAACATTATCCATAACCACATTCATTGCCAACCAATACGCAGTTTTAATCGAATAAAAACCCCTCTTCTCCGGCTTCCAAATAAGTCTGTCCCCCAGTACTCTAGAGCTTAGTGGGATACTTAATATCTTTTGAGCTATATCCGGTGGGAATAAAGCATGAACAGTAGGTGCAATCCACATTCTAGTGGTGCTATTTATGAGTTCAGCAACCTTCACAAAGTCACACTGCGCTAGCTTTTGGAGCAAATAGTTAGGACGGTCGGGAATCCACTGATCACTCCAAATGTTAACTTGTAGTCCATCCCCAATCTTCCAATCTACTCCTGCCTCTAGAATTGGTCTACTTTTTAGTATACTGCGCCATGAGAAAGATGGTTGATCACCCACCTCAGCATCCCAAAAGGAACAATAAGGACGGTACCTTGCTTTAAAAATCTGAGCAACAAGCGAATTTGGATTTGTAAGCAACCGCCAGCCTTGCTTAGCAAGCATTGAGAGATTGTAAGCATACAAGTTTTTGAAACCTGAACCTTCCTCCTGTTTAGTTAAGCAAAGTCTCTCCCAACTTCTCCAGTGGATCTTCCTCTTATTTTCATCGTCACCCCAAAAGAAGCTTGCACAGAGCTGGTGTATGTCATCACATAAAGCTTTTGGTAATAAATAATAGTTCATAGCATACAAAGGCATGGTTTGTGCCACCACTTTGATGAGAACCTCCTTGCCTGCAGAACTTAACAATTTTGATTTCCATCCCAGAAGCTTATTTATCAACTTTTCTTTGATGTAAGCAAAGATTGCAGTCTTGGATTTGCCTAACCTCATAGGCAGACCAAGTTATCTATCATGCTCCTCTACCTTGTTAACCTGCAAGATTTCAGCCAGTTGGACTTGTATACAAGGATGCACATTTTTGTTGAAAGCTACGCTGCTCTTTTGATAATTTATCTTTTGTCCAGAAGCCAATTAATAAATGTTGAGCAAGTCTCTATACTTTGTACACTCGCCCTCTGTGGTAGTTCCAAAAATGAAGCCATCATCTACAAAGAACAGGTGATGCAGTATAAGGGCTTCAAGGCTCATTTTTAAGCCTTGAATGGGGTGCCAGTCAACCGATGTAGATATAAGAGATGATAACCCCTCCGCACATAAGATAAACAGATAAGGTGATAAAAGATCACCTTGTATGATGCCTCTAGTAGGATAAATAACATCAGTAGGTTGACCATTCAACAAGATAGAATACTGAATGGAAGTTACTCCCTGCATAATAATGTCTACCCATTTGGTTGCAAAACCCGACTGCAGAAGCATGACCTTCAAGAAACCCCACTCCAACCTGTCATAAGCCTTAGAAATGTCCAAATTTAAGGAGAAAAAACCCTCCTCCTGTCTTCGTAAATTATGCATGAAATGAGCTACTTCAGTTGCAACAAGAGTATTGTCAGAGATTAATCGACCTGGCACATAAGCACTTTATAGGGGGAAATAATAGAGGGCAGTACTTTTTTTAATCTATTTGCAATCACCTTTGAAGCAATTCGATAATTGACATTACAAAGAGCAATGAGTCTAAAGTGAGCAACTTCCTTTGGCTCCTTCATTTTTGGAATTAAGCAGAGATGCGTAAGGTTGGAACCGTCAAAACTCTCTCCAGTTTCCAGATATTGTCTAACAGCCACACAAACATCAATGCCAGCAATGTGCCAAAATTTTTGAAAAAAGAATGGAGACATACCATCTGGCTCCCGGCTTTTGGAGGGGTGCATGTGAAATAAAGCTTCCTTGATCTCCTCATCCGAGTATGGTCGCAACAGATCATGATTTATATCTTCTGACACTTTTGGTTCCACAACACTAAGAATAGCCTGTAACACTTCATTAGCAATACCCTTAGATGAGTAAATGCCTGTGAAATACTGCAAAATGATATCATGGATTTCTGCAGGCTCCATGCACCAGATGCCATTCTGATTGTTTACACCCTTGATTCTATTTCTGTGCTTTCTGTTGGAGGCCCTTCTATGAAAGAAAGCCGAATTTCAGTCACCCTCTTTCAGCCACATCACCTTGGAACGTTGTCTCCAATAGGTTTCCTGCTGCGCAAGCAAAGAACTTAACTTTGCATGCAAGACTTTTTGCTCCTCGTATTGATCTAGGGAGAAAGGCTGCTTCATCAAGCCATCTAATTTCACCTGAATGATTCGCATTTCACCCTTTTGGGCATCGAAAACATGTTGATGCCAATGCATAAGATCTCGACCGGTTTGTCCAATCTTCATCCCCACTTGTAACATACCATTCCCAGATAAAGGTCGTGCCCATCCTTTTTGAATAATACTCATACACTAAGAGTGTCCATGCTATATTTCTTCAAATCTAAATCTCTTAGGCGACCTCCAAAAAAATCTTTTCTCCGGACTCACCTCAATCAGGATAGGAGAATGATTCGATTCAACTGGAGGCATTGTAACCACCCTAGAACAAGGGTACCAGTCTCTCCACTGTGGGAATCGAAAGACCCTATCCAATCTCTTCTTTGTGAACTTGTTCGCCCAAGTATATATGCTTCCCACAAACCCCATGTCATGGAGATCGCAATCAGTCATTGTTTGTCTGAAGAAGTTCATAGGCATCAATGCTCGGGGAACCCCACCAGATTTTTCAGTATTGCTCATGATTTCATTGAAATTACCTACCATCAACCAAGGGAGAGAGCAGGGGTCAGCAGCTAGGGTTTTGATGAGATTCCACGTTCTAAAACGCTCACTGCGGTGCCAAAACCATATATTCCTGTGAATCTCCAAATTTCTTATGAACCCCGTTGTCCAATTTCGGCAACAATATGATGGGGACTATACGTCTTCAACCTGACCGGCGTTTCTGTCTTCCATAATAAGGCCACCCCACGAGAATCATCTTCACAAGGGTAGCTAATACATCCGGTAAAGCCCAAATAAACCCTAATGGATTCAAGGAGGATTGGTTGTGCAAAAGTCTCTGAAAGGAATATTAAGCTAGGGTTTTTGGCCTGAACCATATTCACCAACGCTCTTTGTGTTTCATGGTTTACAAACCCATGACAATTCCACACCAGGACTTTAATCTGCATCATGATGAGGAATAGAGACCATACGTCGGTGGTTTTGATGGCGGCGTCTAGGGTCTCACCACTTAGCTCTCATTGATGCCTCAACTGAGCTTCAGGCTACTTTCTTTAGTTTTAAGGGACTTCTATTTAATTGCTTATATTGAAGAATTTTTTTTCCCAGATTGAGTTTATTTTAAGTAAAGCCTGGCCCGGCCCAGCCCTTTTGACCCTTGCGGAATGGGCCTTAAGGGCGGGTAAGGGCTTACGTATTGAAGCCCCGGCCCGACCCTAAATTTTGTTGACTTGGTCAAAGCCCAGCCCGGCCCGGCCCTAAGCCCTAAAATTTAGGGTAGGGCTGACCCTAGCCCGATCCGGCCCATGACAAGGCCTAAGATCAACACACTGGTACATTGAATAATTAAAAGTTGTATCTTTTCAACAAGGAACAAACCTTGGTAACAATTGTTCAAAAAAAAAAAACTTATAAACAAACAAGTCTACATCTCTTCATCAATATCTAAAGGTTGCATTAACACCCATTGATCTCTATATAAACATTCTACACCACAGAACTTCAATCAGCAAAAGAAACAAAAAACCTCACTTATAGAATTTTAAGAAAATTTTCACATTTTGTTAAACTTAAAATTCTAGTCTTTGTGGAAGTGATTTTTCTTAAACTCATTGGCAAACTCTTTTTTTTTTTTTTTTTTTTTTTTTGAGAAACTGTCAACTCAATTTTATTAATAATAAACAGAATAAAAATTACAACTGATAGATGTAGAAACTACATCAAAATATAAAATAGTAAGAAAAATACTAGATGCAACAAAGCATCAGAAATAAAACCTACCAAGGGTACGAAAGGATGCAATTAAGCATTTGATGAGGCACCAGACAGAGTCCGGGATATGTAAAACGATACCAATAGTATGGTCGGCCATACTTCCACGCAAAGATATGCGTCGGATGGAGGGTAACCTTCTATCAAGGTGACCGCCGGTAATGTGATCGACCTTGCCTACTCCAAGCAAAAAAATGCGTTGAATAGAGAGCAATCTTCTACCTAAGGAACCAAAGCAGCAGATCCAAAACTCATAACAATTTAAGATCTCTAGAACGTCTTCGGGATCCCAAATGCGAACCCGCACAACAATGGGCTCATACACCATTTGCAAAGCCCTAAGAATGAAGACCCACTCCAAAACCCTTGGGCAGCCCAACAGAGCAAAGGCCCAAATCCACAGCCTGCTATGGGCACCCAAAATCACTCTTGGCACCCATGCCATCCCTGACCTCGGCCTTGATCTCTGCTCCACCGTCCTTCGTCGCAGAAAGGGCATCCCAGCCCCACCAACTCGTAGCTGCCCTCCGCCACCCATACCATCAGCCGGAACACGGATCTGGTCACGTCATTGGATTATGCTTATTTTCCTTTATTTATTTATCTCCGATGGGATTCCCGGATTTATACTATTTATATTTATTTATATTCCTTTTATTTTGAAGATGAGATTATCTTGGCGTGTGGGACACGTCATTGAGAATTCATTTACGAGAATTGTGGAAGTTTTATGGATTTATACGGTTTTCGGATTTTCTGTTGCCATACTTGGGTGACTTATCATTGCTAGCATTGATTTTCCGCCTTTGTGGCGCGGTGATGGGATCACCGTAGCCCTCCGCCTTTGTGGCGCAGGTTACTGTCTATGTGACAGTAATTCTGTAGCCCGGTATCCTATCGCTACACTTAGTGGCGTAAGGGTATATTACGGGAGTTATGGGAGTATTTTAGCCTGGGAGGCTATCACCCAAGCCTGGGAGGCTCACTTGTATGGCTATCGTCTTCCCCTACTCTTTATATTATTTTCGACTAGCGGGGCTAGTCCGATTTATTTTAGCCAGCGGGGCTGGTTCTATTTCGTTGAGTATCGGAGTTTCCACCTTTTCTTTTATTCGATTGTGACTAGCGGGGCTAGTCGGCTTTCATGAGTGGAACTCCTTTTGTTTTACTTTCGTTAATCCTTGCATGCATCGGGATTTGTAAAGAAACAAATGTGGGAAAGTATAAAATACATTTGGTTTTAAATTGTTTATTTTTGTCCACTCACGCTAACGTTTTTACGTACTTTCCCCTGGGCCATTCGGTTTCAAATGCCCAGTTTTCAGTGTTGCTGCTCGGCGTCCTGAAGTGAGCCATAGTGACCGCATCCGCTTCCGTCATCATAATTTGTAGGTTATTTATTTAGCCTACTGTACTCTGTGTTAAACTTATATTCCTAGAATGCTCTGATTACTAAGGGATATGTGACCCAAACTTGTACGAATTATATTTGAGGTCTATGACCTAACTTTGGTGATTGTAGTAACTTATACCCTTTGGAGATTATGTTTGATGCTGTTAGTTTTTGAGATGGGATTGGTAGAATTTGGGAGCAGGGTGACTCCAGGAGTTGTGGCTGAATTTTTAGAAGTGAATTTTGTTTTCCGCAGGATTTTGGGTTATCCATTTTTAAGGGAGGTTATGCCGAAATTTTTGGTAAATCTCCTTTAAAGGTGGGTCCCGCAGGACCACTTTGGATTCCAGGGTGGAATTCTGGGTGGGTCCTGTCAGTTGGTATCAGAGCATTAGGTTTCTAGATTCTGTAGACTTCCTTACTTCCTTGCTACTTTATATGCTTAATGACGCCTGGTACCTCCCGAGTGATGGCCCGACCGCGGCGGATCCTCATCGTGTGCTCTTCGGTATTAGTGTGTTATTATGCATGTAAAGTAGATACCTTGTTGTACTGATCTTTGAACTTCTTATTACTTTTCTTCAGGCACTATGGCTCGAAATCGCCGAACACGTAGGGAAACTCCTCCTGTTGAGGATGATGAGCAGATACCTAGGAGGTTTGCGGATACTTTTGGGCAGTTCTTTCGGCAGATTGCTGCAGCGCTCCCCGGGTCACGTACCGACTATACTGTGGAGCGTGCTAGGAGGCATGGAGCCCAAATTTTTTCTTCTGCCGCCTCACCTGTAGAGGCTCAGCGGTGGATCGACAGGATGGAGAGAGTTTTCTCCCAGATGGACCTTCCAGAGGACAGGAAAGTGACTTTGGCAGTACAGTTCCTAGAGGATACCGCCTGGCATTGGTGGACTGGTGTTGTCAATGACCCGGCAAATGTTGGGCCGATGACATGGGATGTGTTCAAGACTCATTTCTATGGACGGTACTTTAGTGATGCCCACCTTAATCGGATTCAGGACCAGTTCTTGGGCTTGGTGAAGAGAGATGATCAGTCAGTGTTGGAGTTTGAGCAGGAGTTTCTCTCCTTGGCCCACCATGTGCCGGATTTGGTTCGCACTGAGCAAAACAAGATTCGTAGATTTGTTTTTGGACTTGGAGGAAAGTTTAAGGATAAGATGTTAGGCACACCGTACCGGAGTTTTGCGGAGGCAGTATCTTATGCCATGGACATTGAGTCGGACTCACCTGCTGGATTTCACCCTAGGGATCCTGGTGGCCCTAGCCAGGGTCCATCTAAGAGGGCTACTTCTACATCCGGTTCTGGTTCTTCAGTTAGTAGTGGGAAGAGCAGTGGTTCCAGTTCGAGATCCCGTAATAGATCCAGGGGACGTTTTGGCAGGAGATTCTTTCGGGGTCAGTTTAGTGGACAACAGTCTGGGCAGCTCGAGAGGTCGAAGAGTTATCATGGTGGCTCGAGTGGGGCTTCGTCTAGCCAGTCAGCTCAGTTTGGGCAGTATCAGACAGTGGGATGTTTTATGTGTGGTCAGCAGGACCACTTCAGGAGAGACTGCCCTCTTTGGGCTCAGGGAGCCAGATCTACCCCCACTCAGACTGTTGGTCAGTCCTCTGCTGGCGGATCGACTAGTGGTGCTCGCACCAGCTCGGCAGGCCGAGCTAGTTCTCAGCAGGGCAGGGCTCAGCGAGGTCGTCCCGTGACACATGCTAGACTGCACGCCATGACTCAGCAGGAGGGTCGTGATTCACCGAAGGTCATTGTTGGAACGTTGTTTATCTTTAATCAACCTACTTTAACCTTAATTGATCCGGGTGCAACGCACTCTTTCATGTCAAGTAGATTCGCCTGTTTTGCAAATGTGCCATCATCACTCCTCATTGGTGAGTGGTATGTTTCTCTACCTGCGGGAGGAGCCCTTAGGATAAAGTGGGTTTATAATGGTTGTGGTGTAATGGTTGACGGTTTTTACCTGGAGGCCAACCTAATTCCTCTAGATCTTGTTGAGTTTGATGTAATTCTGGGTATGGATTTTCTGGAGACACATGGTGCCTTAGTTGATTGCTTCCGTAAAGAAGTAGTGTTTCGAAGTTCAGGAAAACCGGAAATCACTTTCCATGGTGAGAGGAACATTCTCTCCTCTTTCCTGATTTCGGCCATTACAGCTGAAAAGCTTTTGAATAAAGGTTGTCAGGCTTACTTGGCTCACATTGTGGATACAAAGAGGGAGGTGTTGAACATTGAAGATATTCATGTGGTCAGGAAGTTTCCGGATGTGTTTCCTGATGAACTACCTGGTTTACCTCCGGAGAGGGAAATAGATTTTACCATTGAGTTGCTCCCTGGTACAGCACCTATATATCAGGCACCTTATAGAATGGCCCCAGCTGAGTTAAAGGAGTTGAAGACCCAGTTACAGGAGTTGTTGGATAAAGGTTTCATCCGGCCAAGTGTGTCCCCTTGGGGTGCTCCAGTGCTTTTTGTTAAGAAGAAGGATGGCACCTTGAGCTTGTGTATTGATTATAGAAAATTGAATAAGGTCACAGTGAAGAACAAGTATCCATTACCACGGATTGACGATTTGTTTGACCAATTGCGGGGTGCCAAAGTATTTTCTAAGATTGATTTGAGGACAGGTTACCACCAGTTACGGATAAGAGAGTCCGATGTACCCAAAACCGCTTTCCGATCACGTTATGGTCATTATGAGTTTGTGGTGATGCCTTTTGGATTAACCAATGCTCCTGCAGCCTTTATGGATCTCATGAATCGAGTATTCCGCCAATACTTGGACCGTTTCGTGATCGTGTTTATTGATGACATCCTGGTTTACTCCAAGAGTGATGAGCTTCATATTAAGCATTTGAGGCTAGTACTTCGGACTTTGAGGGAGGCTAGACTATATGCCAAGTTGAGTAAGTGTGAATTCTGGCTTAACAGCATTGGATTCTTAGGTCATGTGGTGTCAGCTGAAGGTATTAGTGTGGATCCTCAAAAGGTGGATGCGGTTTTGAATTGGGGAAGACCCACCACAGTGACGGAGATTCGTAGTTTCTTGGGTTTAGCCGGTTATTATCGGCGGTTCGTGCAGGATTTCTCAAGACTTGCAGCCCCCCTCACCAAATTGACCAGGAAGGGTGCTAAATTTGTTTGGTCAGAGGAGTGTGAGCAGAGTTTCCAAGAACTCAAAGGACGGTTAACTCGTGCCCCAGTTTTAGCATTGCCTGATGATAGCGGGGAGTATGTGATTTACAGTGATGCCTCAAGACAAGGTTTAGGTTGTGTGTTGATGCAGCATGGGAATGTGATTGCTTACGCATCTAGACAGTTGAAACCGCACGAAATGAACTACCCGACTCATGACCTTGAACTTGCTGCTGTGGTTTTAGCACTTAAGCTATGGAGACACTACCTTTATGGAGCACGATGCCAGATTTTTACGGATCACAAAAGTCTCCAGTATTTGCTTAACCAAAGGGACTTAAATTTGAGGCAAAGGAGGTGGTTAGAGTTGATTAAGGACTATGATTGCACTATCGAGTACCATCCAGGAAGGGCGAATGTGGTAGCTGATGCACTTAGCCGAAAGCCCTCTAGCTCCTTAGCCCAATTGAAGACAGTTCGAGTCCCTTTACTTTATGAACTGCGCTCTACAGGAGTTAATTTGGCGATTGAAGAAGGGTCTGGAGCATTGTTAGCTAGCTTCCATGTGAGGCCAAATCTCATTGATAAGGTGCGGGAGGCACAAGATGAAGATGAATATTTAAGACAAGTAAGAGAAGCAGTGAGTGATGGCACTAGAACGGACTTTATTCTTCGAAGAGATGGAGCCTTGATGTTTGAGAATAGAATATGTGTGCCTAATCTTCCGGATATTAAACGAGAAATTTTGGATGAGGCTCATAGTTCTGCTTACGCTATGCATCCCGGCGGGACAAAAATGTATCGAACTTTAAAACCATATTATTGGTGGCGAAATATGAAAAGGGAAATTGCAAAGTATGTGAGTAGGTGCTTGATATGCCAACAGGTAAAAGCAGAAAGACAGAAACCTTCAGGATTACTACAGCCGTTGCCTATTCCGGAGTGGAAGTGGGAGCACATTACCATGGATTTTGTTTCAGGTCTTCCACGAACTCGGAATGGTCATGATAGTATTTGGGTGATTGTGGATCGACTCACCAAGTCTGCTCATTTCTTACCTGTTAACAAGACTTACGGGATGGACAAGTTAGTGGAGCTTTTTATGAATGAAATAATAAGGCTGCATGGGTCACCTGTTTCTATTGTCTCTGACCGAGATCCTCGCTTCACTTCCAAATTTTGGAAGAGTCTGCATGAGGCTTTAGGTATTGGATTAAGTTTTAGCACGACATTTCATCCACAGACTGATGGGCAATCTGAGAGAACTATCCAAACTTTGGAAGACATGTTGAGATCCTGTGTTATGCAATTCAAAGGAAGTTGGGATAGCCATCTGGCATTGATTGAGTTTGCTTACAATAATAGCTATCATTCCAGTATTGACATGGCTCCTTACGAAGCTCTTTATGGAAGACAGTGTCGTACCCCCTTATGTTGGAATGAAGTGGGAGAAAGGAAGCTCATAGGTCCAGAGATTGTTCGGATTACTACCGAAAAAGTTACGTTAATCCAAGAGAAACTCAGGACAGCTCAGAGTAGACAAAAGAGTTATGCGGATAACCGCAGGAAAGACTTGGAGTTTCAAAACGGTGATTGGGTATTCTTGAAGTTATCTCCTTCGAAGGGCGTTGTGAGATTTGGTAAGCGTGGAAAGCTCAGTCCTCGGTATATTGGACCTTTCTTGATTAAAGATCGAGTTGGCCCAGTTGCTTACAAATTGATACTACCTCCGAGGTTATCAAAGATTCATGATGTCTTCCACGTTTCCCTACTCCGCAAGTATATTGCAGATCCCTCTCATGTCTTAGAAGAACAGCCCATTCGTTTGAAGGAGGATCTTACTTATGAGGAGAAACCGATCCAGATACTCGACAGAAGAGAGCAGGTCCTTAGAAACAAGACGATACCTTTAGTTAAAGTATTGTGGACTAATCATTTGGTGGAGGAAGCCACTTGGGAACCGGAAGATTTAATGAGACGACAGTACCCCCATCTGTTCTGACAGGTACGTAAATTTCGAGGACGAAATTTTTTTAAGGGGGGGAGATTGTTACATCCCGAACCTAGAAATTTCGATTTACTCTTTATTTGGGATATAATTGTAGGATACTTTCTTTTTAACCGTTATGAATGATTTAGTGGCCCTAAAAGTTGACTTTTTGTTCGGGTCAAAATTTGAGAAAATGTTCTTCACGAAAGTTGTAGGGGACATTAAACCGAGCGCGTGCATATGTGGTTAGTAAAAATCGGACTTCGTATGCGAGAGTTATGGCCGAAATTGTAAGTTACTGTTCATGGTAACTTTTTGATAAAAGTGGAAAGTTACCCGGGTGGGTTTCCATTTCCGGAAACCACCCCAACTCTTTCTCTCTCCTCTCCCCCGATCTCTCTTCCTCCGGTTCGGCCCTTCTCCCTTTTCCATCAATTCCGGCGATTCCGGCCACCATCCGGCGTGTAACCGGTCACCACAGGGGCGCCTCAACCCGCTTGTGATACCAGTGACCTGGGTTTGGGGAGTTTTGACCGGAAAAGCTCGATTTCACTCCGGGAAGGTAAGGTTGCAGTTTTGGGGATTTTGCCGATTTCCGGTCATTCCGGCCACCTCCGGCCACCATATTCACATCGAAGGTTCGGTTTTTTCAGGAGATCATTTTGCCTAAGGTCTTGCTTCTCAATATGCCGTGTAGAGGTGGAATCGATCGAACCCGATTCTAGGGTTCTTGAGCTTTTCTGGAAAATTTTCACCGGTTCGATTCGGCCACGTAGAGGTAAAATTGATCAATGTTGTAGTTGAGAAGTTGATTGGGTTTGTTGAGATGATGTTGTTGCCGGAATTTGGTGGTCATCGGAGAAGGTCGCCGCCGGCGCGTGGTCCCCACGCGCCGCCACTGTAGGTAGCGCGTGGTGGCGCGTAGAGCTGTGTTTTAATTGTCATTTTAATCCCACATACCCCATAATGATTGTAGAATGTAATACTTGAAGTTTGGTGGAAATCGGAGGAATTAGGAATTGAGTTTAAATTGATTAATTAACGATTACGTGGTTTCGATCGCCGGAATTCTTTCGAATTCAATCTAGAATTTATTTATCGATGAATGAATATTGTTGGAGTGTTAAGGGTGGATGTTGTAGAGTGTTGAGGAGTCGGATTTTAGGAAGAGGGATGTTTTGAATTTCCAATTATAAGTATCGTAAAGTTAAAGTTCCGTCCTGTGAATTATATATTTATGATTGTTATTCGTACAGGACGAGAGGAGTCTCCATACGAGGAAAATACCGAGCGACGTCAGGATTGAGCATATATTGTGAGTGGACTTTTATTTTTCAAATAATGATGCATGCATTTATTTAATCGGTTCCGAAGTTATAATTATTTATCAATTTACTTTTCGAGCATATGGTTTTTCGGAAACAGTTTTGGTTAATTGATTTATTTGATGGTTTCATGGCGTGCGGGGTCACGTCATTGGATTATGCTTATTTTCCTTTATTTATTTATCTCCGATGGGATTCCCGGATTTATACTATTTATATTTATTTATATTCCTTTTATTTTGAAGATGAGATTATCTTGGCGTGTGGGACACGTCATTGAGAATTCATTTACGAGAATTGGGGAAGTTTTATGGATTTATACGGTTTTCGGATTTTCTGTTGCCATACTTGGGTGACTTATCATTGCTAGCATTGATTTTCCGCCTTTGTGGCGCGGTGATGGGATCACCGTAGCCCTCCGCCTTTGTGGCGCAGGTTACTGTCTATGTGACAGTAATTCTGTAGCCCGGTATCCTATCGCTACACTTAGTGGCGTAAGGGTATATTACGGGAGTTATGGGAGTATTTTAGCCTGGGAGGCTATCACCCAAGCCTGGGAGGCTCACTTGTATGGCTATCGTCTTCCCCTACTCTTTATATTATTTTCGACTAGTGGGGCTAGTCCGATTTATTTTAGCCAGCGGGGCTGGTTCTATTTCGTTGAGTATCGGAGTTTCCACCTTTTCTTTTATTCGATTGTGACTAGCGGGGCTAGTCGGCTTTCATGAGTGGAACTCCTTTTGTTTTACTTTCGTTAATCCTTGCATGCATCGGGATTTGTAAAGAAACAAATGTGGGAAAGTATAAAATACATTTGGTTTTAAATTGTTTATTTTTGTCCACTCACGCTAACGTTTTTACGTACTTTCCCCTGGGCCCTTCGGTTTCAAATGCCCAGTTTTCAGTGTTGCTGCTCGGCGTCCTGAAGTGAGCCATAGTGACCGCATCCGCTTCCGTCATCATAATTTGTAGGTTATTTATTTAGCCTACTGTACTCTGTGTTAAACTTATATTCCTAGAATGCTCTGATTACTAAGGGATATGTGACCCAAACTTGTACGAATTATATTTGAGGTCTATGACCTAACTTTGGTGATTGTAGTAACTTATACCCTTTGGAGATTATGTTTGATGCTGTTAGTTTTTGAGATGGGATTGGTAGAATTTGGGAGCAGGGTGACTCCAAGAGTTGTGGCTGAATTTTTAGAAGTGAATTTTGTTTTCCGCAGGATTTTGGGTTATCCATTTTTAAGGGAGGTTATGCCGAAATTTTTGGTAAATCTCCCTTAAAGGTGGGTCCCGCAGGACCACTTTGGATTCCAGGGTGGAATTCGGGGTGGGTCCTGTCAGATCTCGCCCAGACCGATCCCACCCTCGTCACCTCGCCGCCAAACACCTTCACCGGCGCCGCCCTCAGTGGCGCAGATCTTGGTTCGACCCGGGACTGTGTAATTGCTCTGCCACACTCAGTCCCTTCTCAGATCGGAGGGGCTCTGACTAGCCGAGCCTGACTCCGACAAACCCCGTGTCAGCAGCTCCCCACCACCATCACCACGATGGTCTAACTCGAGTTCCTCGCCCAACCACCTCGTCGCCATCCCTAAACCCGATTTCAGTTGAGCCCGACTTGGTCGGAATCTCGATGCCGTCCCAAACCAGAATGGGAACGCAACCTCTTACCCACTCTGACGAAAAGCACTACAGGCAGACCGGATCTGGGAAAGCACCACATCCATGGCTTCTTCCCATTGACACGACACACGATCAGAACGAATCTGAACAGAAGAACTTAGCACAGGCAGAGATGCGAACCACGACCCGATACAGGGAACGATGGGAGCCGTGCGCACAAAAACCGACACCGAGGACGACATCGGAACAGTACTCCATTGATGATAGAGAAAGGTACAGAGAGGCCGGAGGGGGCACTCTCCTAACCCTAGCAGAGCGCTAGGTATTTTCATCAAAATATTGGCAAACTCTTTCTTGAGTGGGGACAAATATTACTTTAAGAAAAACTTATTTATGTGCCTCAAACTTGTAATTTATGAACTTTCAAAAAAAAAAATCTTTTAATTTATGACTATTATTAAGTTTTTGTTGAAGGAAAACCTAATTTGTGTTTAGCCCAAACTCTAGGTTACTTGACCTAGTGGTAATAGGATTTAATTAGAAGGATCTAGAATCCTAATCAATGTAGAATTACTTTCCTTGTATGATTGAGATTCTATGCATTGTAATCCTCTATATAAAGAGGCCCCTATTATCAATGAGAAAACACAGCAAATTCCTCTCAAATTCAGTTTCTCTACAACACGTTATCAGCACGAGCCCTAACCCTGAAACCCTAAATTCGTAGCCTTCAAATCCCAGAAACCACCGTCGCCCACCTTGAAGATCCCAACTCCAGGAGTCCAGAACCGGCCGGAAAACCACCGAACCGGCCACCGGAAAAAGCAAAGGTTCCCCTGCCCGGTTCAAAGCTTTTCTCACCACCTCCTGCAGCCATACTCGATCACATGCAGCGTCTCCACCCCAGAAACCCGGAACCTGAAATTTCATCACCAGAACCGGCCAAAATTTGACTGAACCGGCCACCGGAATCCTCCTAACCTGAACCAGCAGAAGAAGAAAAAAAAAAAGGAGGACCTGTGCAGCCCACCTGCTGCAGGCCCAAACCCACAGATTGAGCCCACGTGCAGCAGGCCCCAACCTAAGCTGCCAAGCCGCCAACACAAGCCGCCAAGCCTTCTGCCACGTCAGCACCCGGTCAACACTTTCCGGCATCTTTCCAGTGACTTTTTCCGGTCAGCTACAGTAACTTCCGGCCGCTACAGTGCTTTCCGGCGACGCCTTTTCCGACCATCTTTTAAGGTAATTTTTTCTAAAAGTTCCCGTTTTTGAAGTTCTTTTTCAATTTCTTCTTCTTTTCTCGGGGACTTCCAAAATCCCTTCTTCTACCCCCCTTTCTTCTACCCCCCATGCTAATTCGTCTACGACCTACCGCCACTCAATGTACCTATGCGTTACAGCTAGTGACTGGGTACACGTATTTTGTACTTACGCACATTTGAGTGAGCCATTTATGTGCCACTTGCGCTGCCATAGCGCTCTATGATGGATCCTTACAGACGAATGGGCAACTACATTGGATTTGCGCTTCCAACAATCGTCCGCCACTTAAATGCCCTTGCTAGGCGATCTCCTTACCGCTAGATTTGCGGATGTCACTTTGATGAGACAGTCTTCCCGTCGTTAGGGGGAGATAAGAACATGAATGTTCAACAGGAACGACAGGAATTGTCGTGGTCTGTCCCCACTATGTCTCATCTTGATCCCTATTAAAGTGACGAGATCACACAAATATGCTGCAAACATGCCTGCAAGGAAGGACGTCCCTACGAGATGACGTAAGCGCCACCCTACACGGAGGTAGGCATGGTGCCAATGCCAAAGAGAGTGGCACTCTGGCATTACAGGTCATGGCCCCAGCTAGGATGCGTGGGAGGCCCGTGGGTTCGAAGGATACTTTGGCACATTCCAATCATTTAATCATCATGACTCAAAATCCGTCTCATGAGTATCTTCCGGGTTATGGTTATCGTTGGGGGACGCCTCAACGTCAAACCCTATTCTTGAGAATATAGAGCTCTATGAAACTTACACTAGTGTACATGAGACGTGGGATAGAAACTCCATCATAATTGATGATGTAGTTACGCATTTTGTTGCGCATGAGTTTGCTGAGTTCGATGATATCGAACCACGCTCCGTTGATGAATGAATGAATGCCAACGTAGAGAGTTTTTGGCCTAAATGGAAAGATGCGATCCAGGTTAAGATGGATTCTCTAACGAAGAGGAAGGTTTTCGAGCTAGAGATGCCAACACCTCCTAACATAAAACATGTTGACTAATGGGTCTTCGTTAGAAAGCGTGATGAGAAAAAGAGATGGTAATCTCGCCTTATGGCGCAAGGCTTCTCACAAAACGCCCTGGAATCGACTACGTTGAGACATATTCTCTCGTAATGGATGTCATTGCACTCCACTACCCTGTCAGTTTGGTAGTTTCCGAATAACTGAACATGTAGCTTACAAATATGGTCACTACGTATCTCTATAGGGATCTAGATACGGAACATACATGAAGGTTCATGGCGAACTT
Source organism: Rosa chinensis (assembly GCF_002994745.2). NCBI lineage: Eukaryota > Viridiplantae > Streptophyta > Magnoliopsida > Rosales > Rosaceae > Rosa > Rosa chinensis. The sequence goes on from NC_037089.1 coordinate 62,112,696, forward strand.
CATTTACCCAAGTCAAGAGGTTCTAGACCATGGAGCGCGTTTACAAAGAGGTTGAAACGCTCACTAAAGTGACTACTTGATTGGGAAGGGATATGCCCACGCGTTTATATAACAAGTTTCGGATCCTATTGCGGTTCATGTTGGACATGATCTTCATTAGAAGCCCTTAAAGAGTTAGGGGAAACCGCTGAACACTTGAAATCCAAGTTTGAGATGAAGGGTTTTGGGAGAACACGATTATGTCTCGGTTTGGAACTTGAGCATCGTGTCGATAGATGCTTAGGCATTTTGACAAGGTCAAGCCTCCAAGCACCCCCATGATCGTCTGTAGTCTTGATCCTGAAAATGATCCTCTTCGTTCGAAGGATGATGACGAAGATGCGCTAGGGGTAGAAATGCCCTAGTTAAGTACAATAGGCGCATTATTGTACTTAGCTCAATGCACAAGACCGGACATCTCATTTACCATGAACTTGTTAGCTAGATATAGCTCTGCGCCAACGCGACGCCATTGGATTGGTGTAAAAGATATCTTTCGATATTTGAGATGTACGATTGATATGGGCTTGTTCTATCCCTACAAAGAGATGATGGATTCGGACCCATCACACATCAGGTACCCCGCCAACGCTGGCCTGCGTTCTCTATCCCCATCCCAAAACGACATGTGTTTTGGAAGGTTTTGCTGATATTGGGTATCTCTCTGACCCACACAAAGGTGGCTCCCAAACTGGTTAAGTGTTCACCATGGGAAAAGACCGTGATATCTTGGAGGTCTACAGAACAGACCGTAGTCGCTATATCTTCGAACAATGCATAGATCATTGCTCATCACGAAGTGGTTCGTGAATGTATATGGATTGGATCCATAATTACGCATGTTCGGACAATTGTGGTTTGAAGTCTACCACATATGAGCCTACGAGCATTTAGGATAATGCTACTTGTTTTGAACAAATGAGGCAAGGCTACATCAAAAGCGACAACACCAAGCATAATCAGCAACAACAGACACTCCTCGAGATCAAAGTGAACTAGGTTCGATCTGAGGACAGTGAGGCAGACTTGTTTACTAAGTCATTGCCCAATACCACGTTCGAGAAACATGTGGCAAGAATTGACTTGCGGAAATTATCTGAACTCCCATGATCGTAGTCATCAGGGGGAGGTGCAGACATCAGGGGGAGATGTCTACATGTTCGTCTCGAATCGTGAAGGGTGTGTTGTGCTCTTTTTCCCCTTCGACCGAGGTTATTTTTGTCCCACTGGGTTTTTGTTACTCGACAAGGTTTTTAATAAGGCAACGAGAGAAGCACCGCGTTTGGGCAACACAAGGGGGAGTGTTGAAGGAAAACCTAATTTGTGTTTAGCCCAAACTCTAGGTTACTTGACCTAGTGGTAATAAGATTTAATTAGAAGAATCTAGAATCCTAATCAATGTAGATTACTTTCCTTGTATGATTAAGATTCTATGCATTGTAATCCTCTATATAAAGAGGCCCCTATTATCAATGAGAAAACACAGCAAATTCCTCTCAAATTCAGTTTCTCTACAACAGTTTTAACCAAATTCTAATAAAAAGTGCCTTTTTTTTTAATATAAATATGAAATATGCAGAGACAAAACCGGACAAAACCATATGTGCACCACCAATACACCGTGTTAAACATATCAAGTGGATGTTAAGAATCTTATTGAGTTGAATACCAGCCATAGAGGAATATTTGTGTTTTCAAGCCACATATAATTGTGCTTTCGTAACGTCAAACAGTTGATGTACTTAATATGGAACTGAAGTTATATATCTCTCCCTAACTTATGACATCGGTTACTTCAAAGGCTGTAGGTTGAAATTGTACGTCCACCAAGCAAATCAGAATCGTTCCCACTCTAGCCCTTCAAATTTGAATAAACTCTAGGAACAATGTTAAACTTAGAGAGAGTCTCTGATGAAGACTTTGAAATGAGATTTCCATAAGACATTTTAAATTAATAGTTGGATGAGTTGTCCAAATTTTAGTTAAAATATTACTTATTCACAAAACATGTCATTCAATCGTTGATTCAAAAGTTCTCTCGCTACTTTAAAAGTTCTTATTTAAGTCTCATCCTATAAACCTATGTTATTGACATTTGTTATTTTGTTTTATTGAACTGAGTGAATTAGTTCACCTGCAGTCCAGATACTATCATGGATAGGCCCATACAGATAATCCAAGAATGTTCCCTCATCCATCCATGCCCTGCATTGCACCTCAAGAGAGAAGTCGAAATGAGTGCAATTTCTCCACTCTACTTAGCTGGCTAGTTTCACTTTCACCAAAATCAACCAAAATGATGAACATACATTATTTAGTTGAATCTTGGTTAGGGAATCCAGACCACCCAATTTAAGCGCAACAAAAGGAGTCGATCAAATCCAATACATAATAGTTGCAAAGTAAAGTTGAAACACTAACACAACAATTTAATACTAATCCACTAGAATTGATCAAATTTGTTTTGGGAAATGGGGGCATGTTGCCTGTCTGGCCTTCTCCTCTATTATTATACGTCTACCTTATTTGGCCTTCTTCAGTTTCAAAACTCTAGAGCACGGTAGATTTTTTGATATTGATGAAAGTCCAAAAACTGAAAACTAATACAATTGCATATAAACACAAACACATATATTGCACTCACATACACAGATGCATATATAATTATAGAGAAACAATTATGCACATCTTTAGAACAAGATGTATACCTGCTGGAACTGATGAAGTCATCTCAAATACAGATCTTCTGTACTTCTCTTTGTTTGCTATCTATCTATGGGGCAAGAACTGAATAGCACGTATAAAAGAGGGTACAGGGACCTAGTATTTATAGTGAAAACATCCTAATACAATGCCCTCCCATAAAGGATAATTGTAATCACAATAATGTCTGTAATCACTATGATATATTTACTCCGACATCTTAGTGCTTGATTCAAGCTATTTAGGTTTCCCAATATATTCATTTGATTCATATAATAAATATATTTAACAGGGAATATGAATTACTTAATATCTCTAATTACTTTCTCTATTGATAACAGTAATTGTTGTGCTAAATATAAGCTTGTAATTGTTCAAATTCAACTTACAATTGAAACTCTGGAAATTATAATACTCCCTCTTGAAACTCATAAATGTTTTATAGTGGTCTGAAGCATCAAAATGTTTATAACTCGATATAGTTCTTAGCTAGTTAGCTCATTGGATATGGCAAATAATCGCAAAGAAATGGAATCTAACAAGTTCTAGAATTTCAGTACTCAATGCTCGATAAGAAAGTTGAAAACCCAAAACAATAATGAGACGGATAAGTAGTAACCGACAAAGCAGTAAGGAGCAGCGGTCGCTATGGAGGCCACTGTGCATTAAGTGGAGGTAGACAGACATGACAATGACATGATAGGCCGTCCCAGGTGTCCTCGTCACCTCGTCAGGCCCAGGGGACACGTGTCCCTCCTGTCTCACGAAAAGTCCATGGCCGGGTAGTTGTCTTCGTGTCAGCACTGTCTCATCAGCTCACCATTTTCTGTCGCCACACAGCAGGTGACGTCACCACAGTACGTGTACGTGTATACGTGTCCCCCAACGAGGTCCGCAATGGCCAATGGGTAGAAGGCATTGAGGTTTCCCACACACACAGAATCTCTCTCTCCTCTCTCTGTTTGCCCCAAAACAACCGAAGAAAACAGCTCTAGGGAAGGAGGAGAGGGCTTCACTGACCACTAACGAACTCAGGTTAGTCTTTGTTCCTGGAAAGATTAACCCCCACTAAAGTTTTTCTTAGATTTTGTTTTCAATTTTTTGTGTTGGGGAATGATAAAGATCATGTTTTTATAGCATACCCAGATGATGATTTGTCTTTGAGATGGTCCATTTGTGATGATTGATGTTGATTTGGGGTTGACTGTGTTTCTTGGGAGAAGGAGAAGAAATGTAACAGAGACCCTTTTTAAGATTAGAGTGAGACCGGGTTTGGGTTGCCTTTAGATCCAGGAAACCCAAGTTTTATGTGAAAAAAGCGGGGGGTTTTCTTGTGATTCATTAGGGTTGCTTTTCTTTCTTTCCTAGCTTCTTTCTCATGAACCCTCTGCTTTCTCATCTTGGGTTTATAAATAGAGTTTGGATTGCAATCATTTTCATATGCTTAGGTGTATATTTGAGGGTTGGTGGTGACGATAGGATTTCGGTCTCATGTGGCTGAGTCTTTGCCAGAAAGAGAAGTGTTCGCTAAGCGGAACCTGTCAAGTCTTGAAATTTGGGAGGTTAGATTCGTTGTTGCTGGTCAGATCTTGATAAAACCCTTATCGTTGTGCTCATGTTAAGCACGCGCCCATTTTTGTTTGGTCATAGTGGTGTAGAACTGTGTTTATGTCACTTTAATTGTGAGAAAATTAGTGGATCAGTGATATAATCTGGAAAGAGAGGGTTGTTGTCTAAACTTACAAAGAATCGTTAATTTACCGAGGGGGGTTTGGAGTGATTGTCGAAATTGTATGAAGACAAGGAAATTAATGGAGGACATGTCTCCGGCAGTTGCAGTGACACTTAGTTTAGGTAATACTGTGTGTGATAATTCCGCAATTGCAACCAATGTGGAGTTCGCATGGCTAAAGCTAGTAACAGACCCAGCAAATCTTTCATCGGATACCACTAAGGTGGTGCCTTTGGAGTTGATTTCAAATGGAAGTGGCAATGATACTAGGAATGAAATTAGTGTGGTAACCGTGCCATCACAAGACGATAACAGTGGGGGAGCTGATTTGTTGAAGTTGCTGCCAAAGAATGGACACAGTTTGGTTATTAATGATTCTTTGGTTAAAGAAAGTGAGGAAGAAATCTTATCCTTTAGATATGATACTAATGGAATTGTTAGTGAGCAGTTGCTAACGTTAGAGTTGGGGTCTGAGATAAGCTTGACAGATGTTGTGGAGATGGGAAATACTGGCAAGGGTCAGATTGTTGCAAAAGCTATTGTCTTGGTCGAATCTACTATAGGGCAAGTGCCTTCTGGTGAAGTCATTGTGGCAGCAGTAACTCCAGTTTCTGAGTTACCTGGTAAAACTGAATTAGCAGCCTCTACAGCAGTGGATTTGCAGTCAAACGGGGAGAAGAATGTTAGTAAAGCAGCCATCCGAAGTGTTTTTGAGCTGGACTGTATTCCTCTTTGGGGTTCCGTTTCAATCTGTGGAAGAAGACCAGAAATGGAAGATGCAATTGCTGCTGTGCCTCGGTTCATTAATATTCCAATTAAAATGCTTATTGGCAATCATGTGTACAATGGAATGAGCCCAAGTTTGACCCACCTAACCAGTCATTTTTTTGGTATTTATGATGGGCATGGAGGATCTCAGGTATGTACCTTCTTCCATACATTTATTTTGTTCATTGAAGTTTAAAGTATATTCTCCTGCAACTGGATGTATTTCAGTAAATCTTTTAGGCTTAGTATGTTTTCTGTATTTGTATGGTTCAATGATTTCAAAATGAATCCCAGGGTAGTGGAAAGGGATACTGGTAACTAATTGAAGCATAAGCTATACTAAACAAATTTTTTGATGGCAGTACATGCTTCTTTTCCTTAAATTGCTTTGGTTTTTTTTTTTCCAACCCCATTATATAGATTAGGAAATTAGGAAATGACTATTTTCTTTCATGTCGATAATGGAGTACAAATATTTGGATTGAAATGTCCCTCAGTGGAACACTGAACGGATTTCAGAATCTGTTAACCTGATTGAAAGGACACTCTTGCAGGTTGCTAACTATTGTTGTGAACGCCTTCATTCAGCTTTGGCTGAAGAGCTTCAAATTATTGAGGATGATTTGACTGATGGAATAATGGGAGAAACTCAGCAGGTGAAGTGGGAGAAAGCATTCACTAATTGCTTCCAGAGTGTAGATGATGAGATAGGAGGAACAGTCAGCAGAGGCATCACCGGAAGTAATGAGGATGCTTCCGGCTCCAGCTTTGAGCCTGTTGCCGCAGAAACTGTGGGGTCTACAGCTGTGGTTGCATTAGTTTGTTCTTCCCATATTATAGTTGCGAACTGTGGTGATTCAAGAGCCGTTCTTTGTCGTGGCAAACAACCAGTACCATTATCAGTAGATCATAAAGTAAGTGTGTTTGTGGAAGGCCTATTACTTGTTAGTTGTTAACAACCTAAATTTTATCTCTTATATAGAAACTGACCCTTTTATCTTGTTACTTTGTTACTTTTTATCAGCCAAACAGAGAAGATGAATACGCAAGAATTGAGGCTTCTGGAGGGAAGGTCATACAGTGGAATGGACATCGTGTATTTGGAGTTCTTGCAATGTCGAGGTCCATTGGTATGTCTATACTCTACCCCGTCATGCAATTGAAAAGAAAAGAGAAGAAATTGTTATCATCTGTTCCTTTATGAGTTGCTTGAAATGTCTGAACAAATGCATGCATATATTGTGAGTAGCATCTCAGATTCGGAACGACTTTTTTTTCTTTTTAACCTTTTTCATTATACTACAGGGGATAGATATTTGAAACCCTGGATAATTCCAGATCCAGAAGTCATGATTGTCCCTAGAGCCAGAGACGATGAATTCCTCATTTTGGCTAGTGATGGATTATGGGATGTCATGACAAACGAGGAAGCATGTGAAGTGGCTCGAAGGCGCATACTGCTGTGGCACAAAAAGAACGGGGTTACTCCTCTGGCGGAAAGAGGCACAGGAGTTGATCCAGCAGCGCAGGAAGCGGCTTCATATCTTTCAACTCTTGCCCTCCAAAAAGGAAGCAGAGACAATATCTCTGTGATTCTGGTGGACTTGAAAGCTCATAGAAAGTTCAAGTGCAAATCTTGAATGAGGAAGGTTTAGCCACATTGAATGGCCTTGGCTGTTTTCTTATATCAAAGATATATGATTATATAGAGATGGTGGTCTACTGATTTTCCTCGTGGGCTGTGTGTGTGTGTACAATTTTAGAAATCTGTATGTACTGTGTACTGTAGCAACTGTAATGCATTGGCATATTTGCTTTTTGTGTATTTTGCAACATTCTAGATACACAGTATCTGAAGATGTGCATTTTCACCTAGTAATGTAAATTTTATGCATTTTGCATTTTATTATCTGAATTAGCCTACTTTAGTTGTCTATTAATAGACTTACTGTGCGTGGAAATGATTACCACTTCGGTGACAATTGAAAAAAAAGTGTAGATTCTACCAAGATAAAAGAAAACCCACAGTGAACAGAAAATGTAGTGCATGTAGCGATATTCTTGTTAGAAAAAATAATCTAATGGTTTGGTTAGTGCCCTGAATAGCTGCAATTCCAACGAATTCTGTAAAATACATCACCATCTGAATTAGTGTGAGGAAGATATAACACTTCAACAAAGAAAGGTGCATCTTCTAGGCTTCGTTCAAATTAGTGTGAGGAAGATATAATACTCGCAGGTTGGGGATGTAAAAGTAGCAAGGGAATATGGAGTCCAGGCTCATTGTTAGTGTGCTGTTGATGCTCTGGATGCTACGGAAAGCATGAAATGAAGCTAGTTTGAGAGTGCGTTAAGAGTTGGCAATCTTAACAAAGCAAAATTTGCAGCCACTGTTACCACACATTTTAAACTTCCTAGTTCTTCAAATACTCATAGAAGATGTCAAGCTCAGATTTTCATGACACAAAGGAGCATAGGGCAAATATGATTTAATAACTAGTTAGCCAACAAAAGTGCATCGAAGAAATCAATATATAGCAACCACAAAAGGCAAGGCCATACTTTCATTTGATTACTGCTGCACAAGCACAGTAACATAAAACATACAAACAGAATGTAAAGGTCATGACATTTTCTGAGCCAAGTACCCGTATTCTTCCATGTGCCGTCAATCAATCACAATAAAAAAGATTCAACAAAGTAATCATCAATTGCGTCGCTTGCGCCTCACTGTTGGAAATTGGAGGGGGACAGGAAGGGTAACCGTTGATACGACATTCTTCTTAGACACCTTGCAACCCAACTTCTCATAATGCGTCCTCAAAGTTGCAGTCCCCATTCTCAGATCCTTCGCTATGTCTGTCATACTTGTTTGGAATTCATCCGCAAAAAGAGTGAGCACCAAGACATAACTAATGAGAAGATTACTTTTCTCAGTTGATAACCTCTTCGACACTGCATCAAACATGCTTGAAAATTTATCCCTTATAATGCCTGGGAATCTGTGGGCCTTTGCCGAGGAAAACCCATCCATGGAGTGGAGATCTTTGAACTTTATAAGATGCGTAATATATGAGAAAATACAAGATAGCTTATACTTCTTGTCTTCATCCTACAACCATAGACAAAAAAAAAAAGAGTATTGAAAATGATAAGAAGAAACACCATGATGTTTCAAATCACACTAGATAAACAAAAATATCATGGCTCCAGATCTCTAATGTTTTCCTTTTCTTATGCTAGTAGATTACACAACTTAATTGACATGAACACGCAACCATTAAGGGACAACATCAAAAACTGAACTGCCTCACCACACTAAAGAGGCTTAAGACTCGTATCTTCACTACTGTTTGTATGCAGCAGATTAGTGGCACAGTGGTACCAGGCAAAATTAGTGGCACAGTGGCACAGTGGTACCAGGCTTAAGACTCGTATCTTCACTACTGTTTGTATGCAGCAGATTAGTGGCACAGTGGCACAGTGGTACCAGGCATTTTTGGGTTATACAATAATAGACATCTCCATGTATGTGATAATGGGAAGGTATTGCAGGCAAAAATAGGTGAGAAGAAAGAAAGTGGGTGAGTGTAAAAAATTGGTAACTACTGCAGTAAACCTAAGTTTTGATTCTTTTACCAAGCTTGTCTAATTCTTCGAACTTGTAATCTGTAATCAACTGAAAATGATTGGCTATTCAGTTCAATATGCTCTCCTAGAAACAAAATGGATAATCGGCCTTACATAGTAATGCAAACTATCAATCACAGCATTTAGCATCATGCTACACTAGTTTAATGGTCATTAGAAGTGGAACTTCATAATTCACCTAAACACAACTGAATATTAAACATTACAACTAACTTTCGAACCCTGACCTCAATCAGCTGCAGTTTATGGATCCGGTTGCAAACAAATGTTGGAAAAGAATTCTGTGAGATTTCTGCTCCACCTTCCAAAAGCTTATTAATATCTTGGAGGAATTTCCACTCCCCTGTGGTGATGATTTTATCCAGTGGATAAGCCTCCTGGGGAGTGGTGGCAGAAGCATTAAATGGTGGGGTATTGCGGTCTGTATGGCCTTCAGAAGCTTCAGTATCCTCCCTGTTTGTCATACCTTGTTTGATTGCATCCATATCATTTTGAGAATCCGGATCATCTTCTTGCTTCAAGGTCTGCATTTTTTTATTCTACAATGCCACAGAAGAAAAAATTTACAAACTAATGCTTTCAGTTTAAGATATCATTGGACAGAGATTTTGAAAAAGTCTCAATTGAAATATCATGAACCCTGCATAGTTCTAGTTGATATCAAGTCCTTTCACGAATTTCTCCATTAAAATTTTAAACCATTAAAAAAAAAGAATGAAATCAAGTAGAAAGGTACCATCTGCAAAATACATAGCTACCGATCAGTATTGGTTTTTTTTCGTTTTAAATTTTCTTGAATCCTTGGTCTTTTGTTATTATATTCTCAATACTGCAAAGTAAGAAAAGCAGACATGGAGAAAACAAACAGTAATAATGGAATTTAGTACAACAGAAACATGCTCGTACACATGGGGTAGAGTTTTCCCTAACATTTTCCTAATATTTCCTTTCTTTTCACTAAACAAGCACACTAGACATCATATAATGCACAAAATTTTGCACACGATAGTTTAAAGGAATATTTCTTTCACATCATTAAAACCAATACGTTGAATTCTATGTAAAGTATATAGACATCTAGTCACTGTTTCAAGTACAATTACAATCCTACTATAATGTTTAGTAAATTTGAAATTTTTTTTTTTTTTTTGAACTACATTTCTAATTACGAACAGACACAATCAGACAAGGCACCTGTGACTGCACAAATGCTGGTGATGATCCCTTCAAAACTCAAAAAAAAAAAGGGGGGGGGAGTCTTACCTGCCGTATTGACTTCTTTGTTCCATAACGATTATGAAGGTCTATACGTTTTTCTGCCTTCTCATGTACAGAAAGTTCTCCCATCGCTGAACTTGCAGGCTCCTTACCAGAGAAGTGAAGGCCTTGAATTTTTGGCTCCAATCTAAATATCTGAAAATTTGTATACCAAGTAAGTTCACAAGTATATCCTCACAATGACAATTTAAAGAAAAGTAGTCAGTATACAACACAACACATGTTCTTCTATCCTTGAATTTTCAAGTAAGGTTCTACTTTACTTCTCCACTCAAGACATGTCCATAGGTAAACTTCACACATTATACAGTGCATCATTAACCAACCAATGTAAATTAAATAGAGCAAAAGTTCAATTTCTCAGTAATCATTCTAACTTGAAACAACTGCACTCACATAGCACCCAAGTAGTATACCAGTAAACCCAGCTCCAAAATAAACAAAACAAATTATTAAACCCTAAACCCACATTATACATGGCAAAAGTTTCAGATAATTCAAGAAGTAATGGTCCAAAATTACCTTGTTGCTAGCAATAGGCACAATCTTCAAAGTCTGGGTGTCCTTATCAAGAATCCCAAGTCCATAAGAGCAGAGCTCCCCAGCCTGAGCCTCACCAGCATAGCTAGTCCCAACAAAATCAACCTTAGCCTCCTTATTTGGGGTCACCACAACCTGAAGCCTAGTCCCACCTCTCTCCTTGTGCCTAAAGACCCCAACTTTGGTCGAATCCTGGTCTGGGTTCTGGGTCGGGTCGAACCCAGATGGGAAATAGCCCACCAGAGGTGGGATTCTCTCTGGGTTTCCCGGGATGACCTTGATGGTGGCTTGCACTGATTTGGGCTTCTCTGGGTCGGCTTCTGCTGCGAGCTTCTTCCTCTTCTTGTGCTTGCGCGATGGCTTTGATGGCTCTGCTTTGGTTGCGGTCACTTGGGACCTGGTTTCTTCTGTGTCTGAATCCATTGGCTCACAAAAGATTAAAGCTTGTTGGGGGGTTTAGAGCTATTTAGGGGGTTTTGGTAGGGTTTTTATGACACGGACGACGTGTCGTTTGACGGCCTGACCTACCATTCTTTTCCTTTTCATCTAAAACTGTTATAACTTAAAGAAATAGAAACAGTGGCGTAAATGGAGAGAGGAAGGTTCGTACTTGATTAGGGAGAAAATCATTTCTTACCAGAAAACCCAATTTTTTTCATTCCTTGCTTGGCATCAGGAATTACTTTTTCTATAAAAAGAGAAAGAATTTCTCCAGGAAAAGCTTAATCTGCTGATTGAGCTTCTCGGCTACTGTTGCTTCTGAGGTAAAATGTTCAGTCTTTTGGGCTCAAGATTGGAAATTTCGAGTTGGGTTCGTTTCTGTTAGTTTTCTTGTTTTGATTTTTTTTGCTGTGCTGGTGAACTTTCTATGTGCTTACAGTAATCTATGGTGTTTTGAATAAGGGAAGCCCAAATCTGGGATTGTTGAATTTTGGTCATAACTCTCCTGTACTTCTCAGAATTTTCGTACTGTTACATTGTTTTCTGGTGAGGGATTTGCATGATCATTCAATTCAAAGTCTGCTCTGCAAAAACTAAAGGAAGGTTTTCAGTGGTGTTAATCACAATGCTGTTTAGACCTACAAAGAACAGCTTTATGTTTGTTTCGATCGAGTGTTTGTGGATTTCTATATATTTGATTGATTCTCAAGTTAATGTTTTTCCTGGGTGGTGCTAAAATCAAATAGTTTGACTTCTGATTATGTTCTACTTCAAGTAGTTAAAGAAGAGAAGTAAAGATCTGTCATGATGTGTGCTAGTTGGCCTCTTAAGTCTACAAGAGTAGTGTTGTTTTGGAGAACAATTGGATAGAGGTGGCTCTTCTTTCTTTCATTTTCGCATGGGTGCAACTGAGAATCAGAATTGATAAATCTGGGTATTTGCTACATATTGTATGGGGGAAGTTCTTAAGGAACTAAAGATATTATGATAGTTCTTTAAATGACAGGTCTATTTAATGCATCAACCATATTACGTTCTGTATTTTGGCAGTTCTTTTACCTGTTGGAAATTCCACGATCAGTATATATAAGTTTCAATCTCAGGCAGTTACCATTGGCAGTCACATGTCTAAGAGTGGAAATGATATTAATTACAAATTCTTTGTTAAGTCAAAGATCTTAATGCAGTTACTGTACCAGGTGTAGAATGTGAGTAGGCTTTAAATGTGATGATCAGATCATATTCAGGACCACTGTGTCTCTTTTTAGCAAGCCAGACTCATCGTTCGATCAATAGTTTCCTTGTTGGATGCACTATCAATACTCTAGGAAGGAGTTCTATGCATTTCTTTTGGTTGGAGGCATTTTCCTTTCTTTTGACCCCTTATCCATGTATAGCTTCTAAAGGTTTAGTATGAACTGAAAAGAATAACGATCTCTTGAGAGTAAATACTGCTTGAGTTATGAATAGCCCATATCAGATATCCAGGTTATACGGAAATGGGATAATATGTGTTCAAGACTTCAGGCTTAAAAACCAAAGAGATTATATGTGTCACATGATTAATAAGTATTTTGAGCCTCTGCCAATTATAACATACCTGTTCTTTGTGGGAATATTAATTTCCACAACTATAGTGCCCTATATTTTATTCTCACTATCCTTTTTATATTGTCTTGGTTGACTTGTGCTGTTTACATTTTAAGCATATATTTCAGCGTATCTTCAGTTGTGTGATAAAATGGATTCTTCATGTAACAGTTACCTTTGGGGCATAGAGGAGAACTGAGGGATTGTCTTTGGGACACATGGATCAGAGTACGGAACCCCTCCTTGATGCTATTTTTATTCAATATTCTATGCATGGTAGCAGGAACATGTAGAAAGTTTCTATGATACCAACTTCTGCACACACATCCAAGCACCCACCTTCCGTTGTTTTGTACACAAATATCTAGGTATCAGTTTTCTTTGTAATTTCCGATTGGAATGGTGTTGTCTGCTTAGTTATTGGTTTTCAAGATTCAACATCAGTTGGCATAAATACTATAGGGAGATCTCCTTATATAGGTTGCTAGGTTGCTTAGTTCTCTAAAACTGCAAAGGTCCTTATTTACGGGTTCACAGGTCAGACCATTCACTGAAAATATTTTTTGGAAGACAACTAGAAGTCCTTAACATCCGGGCAATTTCAAACTTGCAACTTTAGAATTCATTATGTCTTCATTTTATCCAATATTCTCGTTGGTGATTAAGTTTGTACAAAAAAAAAAAAAGAGTAATAATCAGTTTTTAATAATTTATGGCAAGATGTTCTTGGATTACTTTCTGACAGTGATTTTGTGGGCACAGGGCTCTCAACAGATGCAATGAACCATACGAATGGCAACTATGTTCGTATCGATGGTCCAGAGGACCCAGAGTTGGGAATGTTTGACAAACCCCTTCCTTTTTGTGGTTGTGGAATTGGATGGTTTTCGTGAGTCTTCCTGCTTTCACTGTCTTTGTATCCTCTACTTCTTGTCTCTCCTTCTCTCATGAATGGACCTTTTGCAGACTTCTGCTTGGATTTGTATTCCCAGTGATGTGGTACTATGCTGCATTTCTCTACTTTTATAAATATTATGATAAAGACCCAAGGGAACGATCTGGGCTTGGTGCTTCGGCAGTAGCTGTAAGTTTATGCTAGATTGAAGTTGAATCTATGTTGAATCTATTTGTACCCGTCTTCTTCTCACTGCACCCATGCGAGATAGTGTGATAATCATGTTGCTCTTATTCATCCAGGTTTAAAAGATGAAAAAAATAAAAAGGATTATTGTTTCCTCTTCCCCTTCTCCCTGGAACCCTGGTTTTTCTTTTTTCTATTTTTAAATGTTTGCAGGCCCTGGCACCACCTTGTTATGGCTGTATGGGACTGTGGGTGTTGCCTGGACCAGTCAATTTTTAATATTTAAAGTTACCAGAAATTAAAGAATATGAGAGGTTAAAATTATAAACTTTTGAAATCTTTTAGTGTGAGGGTATGATGAGCATACAAGATTCTGGAAATGGAACCCAACCCAAAATTAAGTTGTACTCTGTTATGGATTTAACAGTTCCCTTCTCAAATCTTCCTTTTGTCTTCAATATTTTGGTTAGTTTTACATTTGAGTGTGCTTCCCTTGCTTATGTTTCTACATCCATGATCATAATGTGATAGAGAGACCTCAGTATGTGAATCTTCAGTGTAGTGAGGCTGGCATACTTTAATTAGCTAAAGCACCATGTAGCATTACTCACTGTCTTACGGACTGGCCTTATTCTTATGCTACCTCGTTGGCTGATAACCATGTTGTGCATTAGTGAAATATCTCTTACGTATTGAACTATGTACGTATACCTAAACTACGTTGTAGTGATGAAGATTGTGCCCCCCCCATCACCCTATCACTGATCACAAATGTTGTGATTGTTGTTGCAGGCTTCGGTTTGTACAGTTGGTGTTTTGATAGCCGTGATAGTCATTGTTATCAAATCCTTGCATCCATAACATTGGCATCATATAAATATCCCAGTGCTGATGATGTTCAGATCAAGCGTCCTCCTGTAATCAAATCACAGTCAACAAAGAAAAATTGGCATTATGAATGCTAGGGGTACTGGTTTCTGAAGAATATCAGGTTTATGTGTGATAGTTTGCACGATGCAAACCATGTACAGTAGCATGCTACAGCTTAGCTCCCATTAGTAGGGTATTGATGTACAGAAAATATTGTAGAAAAATAGTACTTACACCAACCTTAGAGAGAAACTTTCATTTGGCATGCTTGCATCTGTGAATCAACTGAAGTCAAGTGCTAGAGGCTGCAACTTGGGTTTGGTCCCTGTTTAAATAATATTGGGTCCATGGTTAATTATCAGCAAGTAAGAATTTGATTCCATTCTTTATTTTCCTTCTGTGCCTTGACGTATTTTCATAGTCAATTAGGAGCTTAGGATACGAATCTGTCTTGAAAATGTTGCTTCTGTTTGATTGCAAGCTCCTACAAGACCTCAATTTTGATCGAGTTATTCTTCAGTTTGCCACTTTCTTTGAGCTATTGGAAGTCCTGCACTATAAGAGGTATACAGAGAGGTATACTTCTGTTTTAATGATCTGGTTTTGCCCTTTCAGTTTCTTGTTTATTGGTCAATGCAAAAAAATTTCTATCCAAAGTAATAGTAACTTCATTGGGATGATCTGCTTTTCACATGTATTACATGCAGAATTATAATGGCGTTTGGCTTTCAGAATCGATAAAACTCATCTGTCATTATACCTAATCCCTTTACTTTCATCACCAACTTCACTTGTGCCCCATTTATACATAAAATATCATGGTCGGCCGGTTTGAACGCCCTTTTCTCTTTTGGATGGGGCATGACCGATGCTTTTCAACATCAATGGGACAGTGGCGCTATAAACAAAATGAAATGATTCTGGTGGTGGTCAAAAACCTTTACACTTTGTGAAGAAAAAATAGTAGTATAGATTTGAATTTTCTAAACTATAGTTGTGATACGATACACAACAACTCAGCGGATAGCTCAGAGATGGTAGAGCTTATAACCTACAAATGTGAATGTGAAAGTTCATGTTTGCGTTTGTGTGGAAATTAAGTCCCATTTAGCAATTTCAATTGCGAAAAGTTATTGGTGTAAGATATATTTTGGGTTTCCCCACCTTTGTTGTAATAAAATTCGGAGTATGTCATGTTTCGAAGTACCAACAAAAAAATTTCTCCGTCTGGTATGTCTCCCATTTCACCTTTATTTTTATGCAATTCACCCTACATTTTCACTAGAATCAAAACTAGCTTTTCACATTGCGTATACAGCATTCACATTATTTTTAATCCAGCAGCATATACCCTATATACCATTTAGCCTGAGTGCTTGAACAAAACCATTGATACATCACGTGCTTGGAACCCCTCCTCTGGCAATAAGAGCTGTTACTCTGACGCCAAAAGAAGCCTTGTTTTGGAGGGACTCCAGTCTCTATAGTCCATATCATACCCATGCTGTCGTCTACTGAGGTCCAGTACCTCCTTCGGTGAGTCCTTCGTACCTCATCTCTGTATGAAGAAAAAGATGAAAAAGAAAATAAAACTTATTGAGGGTCGTCTTTTTTAATTGGGTCCTTGACCCAAAGCCTCAAAATAAGCCAAAGTTATCCCACTTACCCCAGCAACAGATTTTTATTCCCCACTACCCGATTTAAATTAAAAAGACAATTTTACCCTCAGTCAAATTAATAAATTACACCATATGCCATCGAGCTCTCTCTCCTCTCTCCCCTTCGATCTGACTCTCTCTCCTCTTCGATCTGATTCTCTCTCTCTCTCTCTCTCTCTCTCTCATCCGGCAATAGTCGTGCAGCCCAGAAACCGGCGCTCGTGCAGCCCAGAAACCGGCGCTCGTGCAGTTGGTGACGAGTTTCTGCAGCCCAGAAGACGGCGGCGAGTTCGTGCAGCCGGCGCCATCGATTGTACAGCCGACGGCGAGCTCGGAGTTCCTTTACGTCACCTCCGTGCAGCTAGGTCGGAGTTCCGGTTAGTGCAGCGAGCTCGGAGTTCGCGCCATCGATTGCCGGCGGCGAGTTCGTGCTGAAGACTGAACTCACCGGTTGCTTGGCTTCGCCGATCACGAAATCAAAACCGCAACTCATCTCCGGCGGGAATTGGCGCTCGAGCTCGACCTCTGGTGCTCGACCCAGGCTCTCCGGCCTCGACACAGGCCTGTGGTAGAGGAGAACATGGATCTGGTATGCCGGTGGTGGAGGAGAACCACGATTTGGTGCCCAGAGCTTTTCTCTGGGTGCCCAAATCAATTTTTTTTTTTTTGCTGTAAATTGGTTCAGAAGCCCAAAATGAAAAGAAAGAAAGAAAAAAAAAAGTTTCTATTGGGGCAATAGAGGCCTCTTAAATATCTATTGGGGGGCAATAGACGTCTATTGGAGGGCAGTAGACGTTTTGAATTGATGTAATCTCCTATCTTTTTTTCGTTAATCAAAGTTTTATTTATCTAATTTTAATAAATAAATGGGTATTAGGAGGTAATAGACATCTATTGGGGGGCAATAGACGTCTATTGGGGGGCAATACATGGCTGATAGTCGTCTATTGGGAGGGAAATACATGGTTAATGGAGGCAATACATGGTTGATAGTCGTCTAATGCCCCTTTATTGGAGGGCAATAGACGTCTATTGGGGAGCAATACATGGCTGATAGTCGTCTATTGGGGGGCAATACATGGCTGATAGTCGTCTATTGGGGGGCAATAGACGTCTATTAGGGGGCAATAGACGTCTATTGGGGGCAAAAAAACTTTCCGGTGATCGGAATCCGGCGGCCGGTGACCGGATTCCGGCGGGTGGTAGCCGGTGACCGGATTCCGGCGGGTGGTAGCCGGTGACCGGATTCCGGCGGCCGGTGACCGGATTCCGGCGAAGTTGGCCGGAATCCGGCGGCCGGTGACCGGACTCCGGCGAAGTCCCCTATGGTTTCTCTCTCTTCCATTCTCTCTCTCTCTCTCTCTAAGTAACAAAGGTGAGGGTAAAATGGTATTAAAAAAATAATAAAAACAAAAAAAAAATCTTAATGGGGTATTAGGGAAGACCTCCTTAGAGTGTTTGGGGTAAGAGGGAATTAAAAAAACTTAGTGGGGTAAGTGGGAAAAAAATCTCTAAAAATGGTGTAAATGGACAAAAACCCTTTTTAATTTTTGGCAGTTTTGATTTTCATGCAATCTAAGGCAGCCTCTTTTTCAGCGGGTTGAAAGTTCAGTTTATGCCACCCAGCTGGGATAGACGGTGTCTTCAAACACAAGTTCACTATGTTTGCAAGCTGTACTTGCTACTTGTTCTTCTTGCAAAACCCGGGTCAACCTGGATTTGGGGCAAGAGTGTAAGGCACCTCCCGATTTTTACTCAAAATTAGATCATTAAAGACATATATACCATTTATTTCTAGAAGAAATTCTTAACTAAAAGTTTGAAAATTGCTAAACAACTACTTAGCCTCAAAAACTAAAGTCGGTCACACACGTCACGCGTAATGTAGACTAGCCATTTAAGTAAGATGATACGAACGAAGTGAATAAGTACAAACCAACCCAACAATTTATTAGATAATTCAAACTTAAAACCTCCTCCAACCAAACGAATACCATGTTAATCCTCTTTGAGAAGATTATGTTTCATGGATTGAAAAATCTTGCTGAGCAAAGTTTCCGAGTAACTTGTGCCTCTCTATTGGTAAGGTATATTGCCAAAATAGTTTAGTGGGATTTCAATTGTAGCTAAATGAGAACAAAAACACTATGCCCTGACCATTTCCAAGACCAAAAAGTCCCAAAATCCATGCCTTTCTTGCGGCCAAAGCTTGCTACAGTACTTCCCCATGAAATTCTTGGTATATACTATATATTATTGCTTTTAGAGACGCAACAAAATAGATGATACATAGCACTTGGGGGAAACTTAAGAGGAGCCTCAATAAGTTTCTATAAGCCAATGCACTTATGCACGTCACTCCTAGAGTATTCTATTTCGAAGTTATGTCATTTTCTTCTTTTCTTGTATAATGATTGCCCTCATACGCGGAATGTGTATGAGTGTATGACCATAAAAAAATTCCAAGAAAAATCTCAATCATAGAGCACATGGTTTTACCCTCTCTTTCTCTGTGTTACAAAAACAAACAATTTGGTTTCGCTGTCATTCGAGCAATGACAGGCAGCACACAACTTACGCTTCCCTTCTTTGCTTCTCTTATTATATATAACCCTAAACCCAGCAAAAGCTAAAGCAAAAAAACCAGCACCAAAAGCAAAACCACACCATTATTCTCTTCTTTCTCACAAAAGCTCCCAACTTTCTTAACCAAAGCCAAAACGAACAAGAACCCAGAATTTCTCATGGAAGAAGACGAAGATAATATGTCTCCACCTTTCTGGCTCCGGCAGCAACCCAACACTCCCCGGCGCCGCCTCCGCCGCTCCACCTCCTCCCTCCTCTTCAGCTCCGGCGCCTTCATCCTCCTCCTCCTCGCCGTAGCTCTTGCCTTCATATTTATCATAGTCCCATCTGTGCATTCCTTTACTTCTCAGATATTCAGACCCAACATGGTGAAGAAGAGCTGGGACTCCCTCAACTTTGTCCTCGTCCTCTTTGCCATTGTCTGCGGCTTCCTCGGCAGAAACACCGCCGGTAACGACGACGACGGCGATGGCAGCGGCGTTCCGGCTACTGCTGCTGCTGCTCAGCCGCAAGAGGTGGTCAAATCAATCCCGTCCACGCCGCGTCAGTGGTACGAGTATTCAGATCCGACGGTGTACAATGATCGTGTTGTTAACAGAGTGGGCTCCATGAGAAGCAGCAGCTCGTACCCTGATCTCCGACAAGACTCCGAGTGGATCGCCAGAGATGACCGGTGGCGATTCTACGACGATACCCACGTCAGCAACTACCGGGTTCCGGACTCCGATCGGGTCCGGCAACACCGCCGTCGGGCGTCCTGGCACGAAGCATATGATGCGAGTAGCACCAAGAATATTCCGGTGGACACTTATGTGATCCGTACGGAACAAGCTTCTCCATCATCTACACCAACATCCGAGGAGTCTGTTGTTCTGCCGCCGGTATCGTCGCCTTCTCCGCCGTTATCTCCGCCGCGGAAGTCGAAGAGGACGTACCAAGCTGTTGGGGAGAAAGAGAGCAGAAATGATGATTCGGATGTGAAGAGTAATTTCCGACAGCCAGCGCCTGTACCGGCTTTACAATCGGCGGCGTTGCCGGAATATGAAGAAGGGGAGAAAAAGAGAGGGAAGAATGTGAAGAAGAGAGGAGTTGCCACTACTAAAGAGTTCTTGATAACTTCACTGAGGAGGAAGAAGAAGCAGAGACAAAAGAGTGTCGAAAATTTCGAAACTCTACTCAACTCTGCTGCGGCTTCTTCTTCAATGCCTCTACATCCTCCGCCGCCTCCGCCACCCCCACCGCCGCCTCCACCGTCAGTCTTCCACAGCTTGTTTCAATCAAAGAAACCAAAACCCAAAAAATCTCATCACTCAAATTCACAGCAACCACCGCCGCCGGCGGTCACTTCCGCCACTCGACTTTCGAGGACCAAGGCCCAAGTCAGCCCCATGATGACGGCCCAGAAGCCGCCATTGCCGGTCAAGGTGAAGAGCTCCAACATTATAGAAGATGATAATGCAAACAGCGGAGGGGACTCACCACTAATGTCACGCATTCCTCCGCCGCCGCCATTGCCGCCGTTCAGAATGCCGGAGCTGAAGTATGCGGTGCACGGCGATTTTGTTAGAATCAAAAGCAACAGCTCAAGAAGTGGGTCGCCGGATTTAGATGATGGAGGTGAGGATTCGCCGACCAGTGAGACTAGCCCATTGAGTGGAAATGAATCGCCGGCGAGACCCACATTCTGTCCGAGCCCAGATGTGAACACGAAAGCTGATACCTTCATTGCGAGGTTCAGAGCTGGTCTGAGGTTGGAGAAGATCAACTCTGTGAATGAGAGGAGGTCTAATTTGGGCCCGGATTCGAGGGAAGGATGAGGCCCATTAGGCCCAAGTTGAGGTTTCTTGGTTGTGGATACATTGAGGTTGAGGACTTGAGGATATGGTAGATATGTTTATATGAGTTGAGTTGAGTTGTTTATGGAGTTTTCTAACATATACAAACAGTATACACAATATTTATAGGTAGATAGGAATTTTTAGTTCTTGGAGGTACAATTCTTTCATTTTATTTTGTGAGCCTGGGAATTTGGATTTCATGATTGTCAGACTTTGTATGGAATTCAACAGTTTTTATATATTAATTTGTTTATGAGTATGATTTTAGGATTTGATACCAATTTTTTAATTTGAATTTTGATACATATTCTTTATACAATACATGCTCGACTATATAAGAGCGAATAATTTTTTTCCTATGGTAACCTTCGTTTATAATAAATGAGAGATGTTTACATATACAACAGTTTTTCTTTATAAATTAAATGGGAATACACGATTAATTACATACTCAAATAACCTAATTAGTGTCATCATATTTATTTCTTAAGAAGTAAGAAGTTTTTGCTTGTAGGTTTGCTTAACATAAATGAGCGAAGTATTGGTTGTTTAATGTGGTTTTCTAGGCTTCATGTATTAGTTATGAATCCCACAAGCAAACACACAAACTAGATATTGTAATGTTTATACAAAGTCGCATAAAAAAAAGTCTTCTGCAAGTGAGATATTTTAAACCATACGAATTGCTGTAGATCGACAGAGCAAAATCAAAAGCCGCCCGATTGATTAAGGCTGGAAAAACCTCAGGAAGAGAAAGAGAAAGAGGAGGGCCGGAGGGGGAGCTGACGGCGACACCGTGCGCAATTAAAGAAGATAAGGACAAAACGGTCTTTTAATTTAGCGGCTCGGCTCGAACCGGCATTGTTACTAAACCGATGAACTGTGTCGATCTGGTTTAATGTATAGTAAATGATGACAGAAGTTCAATTATGGGACAATGATGACTGATGCTCCCGTAATTTATGCAACCAACACACAAAGGTTGACAACGGAAGTTTTCAAGAGCAAAATATATAGTTTGTTCAAAAGAATTAGTGACCTTAAGAAATAACAGCTAACAAGGCATACCCAACTAATTTATATCCTTTTCTTGCTTTTAGATCAAGGCTAGAACCAACCCAACTTGTGCTTTTTAAAGCAAGAAAACCAATCCGTTTATAATCCATGCTTATTAGACACATTAATCTTTCTGTGGTAGAGAACAGTGGTCAACAAACTAGTAGATTAGCTAGCAAATGTATACTTTGCATATCTAAAGTTGTCTACAGGCTGCAACTCTTGGCAATCATATGGTAGAAATAGTAAACTAGAAGCAAAGGAAACTTGATTAGAACTTAATTATCATATAAATTTAATTTGTTGTTTTTGGTTTGACCAAGAACTTGAACAGCTAAATTTGCAAAGTAATTAATGACCAAGTCGGATTTATAAATGATGCTTACCAATGGTATACAAATTAATTACCAAGTTAGCATCGTTATAAATATTGATGCTTAAGCATCTGATTAAAACAAATATTCAAACAGTGGTGTTCACCTGGTCAGTTGTTGACCAAAGAATTTATGCTCAATAACCCTTAGATTTACATCCAATTGTGGAAAACAAAACACCTCAACTTAATAATAATTCTCTCTACCATTGGATTTATATCCAATGGTGGTTGAGCATTATTTTCTTGGTCAAAAACTGACCAGTTGAACATTTTCGAATATTCAAAAGTGAAATACGTAAACATTAAATTATACTAGTCTGCAATCACATGCTCAGTATGTGTACAAAAAAATTTCGATGTTAAAGAAAAAAAAAACAAAAGTGGGGAGTTATTGCAGAAGAAATAGATTCAATAGTAGTTCTTGCAGAGAGAAAATAGTGGGACAGAAAAATGGGGGTTGTGGAATTTTTTTTTATTTTAATTTTCTTAATAAAAATTCATTTTATAATTGTCATATTTATCCTTGTGATTTAATTTATTCTGAAAGTTTTTTAATATTTCAGGGTTAAATATGTCAAAATTTTCAGTTTTGGCTAACAAAACCTCTTCTCTTAATAATAGTATAGATAAATTAAGGAAAATATTCATTTCTGTTGCCAGCAATTGAAGGTCGATGCATACCGGCTTGCGGAAAAGGTTCCTATATATAACTAAGCTAGATCGGAAATGGTTTCTACAAATTGTAACCTAAATAGTGCTCCTTATAATTTTATTCAGGCCAAACAACCAACAAACTCTGCCAATGTTGACCCCCAGTGGCGTAGCTAGAAATTTCATCTGGGAGGGTCAAAATATAATCAAACTATTACATTGAAGAAAAAGAAAAAATAGTTTACTAACACAATTGCTCATGTAATGAAATCTTTACATAATTACCTTAGACCTTGATAAATTACATGACGAATGATACTGATTTGTTTGACAATTAGATTGATTTATTGGAGAATATTAATTGTGATTCCATTTGCATTAATAGAAATTGAAAGAGGAATGCATCAAATAGTTAAAAAGGAAAATAATTAATGTATTTAATTAGGTCAAAGATGAAACTGATTAGCCGAAGAAGCATAATTTTCATTTCTTAGGAGGGTCATTAAAGTATATAATATCTATCTATATGTAATGGTTGACCAATCAAGAGTTAGAATGAAAATTTAAGAAGGGTTGGCTGACCCTTCTCGCCCTATACTCCCTACGCCCATGCTGATCCCTAGCCTATTTGATGTCAAGGTAATGAGTGCTACAAGGCAAGTTAAAACCTTTACTAGGGTTTCTCTTGTTGCTTCATGTGCATATATTCTTGGGTTCACCAATCATCTTCCCAAAGATAGGGTTGATATCATATATTTTCAGGTTGGACGTATGACACTAGTAGTTAATCATGGACATATATAATTTCATTTTAACTAGGTAGCTTAATTTTCATGTGAATAATGTTCAATACATTTACCGTGACAGACTACAAAATGCATGAAAGTTAGCAGGTAGAAAACTAGAAATAATATGCAAGCACAATATGTAGTCAAGTATATGATAGGATGGTGGAGAAAACTGAAAAATCTTCAAATTTCACACAATGCAGTTGGTTCAACCAAATTTCTGAGTTGATTTTTCTAGTGAGGTGCATAGAGCGAGTTAACTTATTATAATATAAGAAAATAAATTTAATTTTTACGTTAATTATTGAATGATTATTGATTAATGTGCGCTCACGCTATAAACTACAAAGGGGGACATGACTTAACTAACTTGTGCATGGTGTGTGAAGGTTAAGATGGAAAAAAGAAAGAAAATGGTGGGCAGTGACGATCAAAAAAGAAATCCGTGATCCCTTCACTATATCTATTATTTTTAGATCTATTTGCCTTAATCACTCCCCAAGTCCCTAATTACATGCATCAGACCAACAAAAAAAAAAGTCTCTAAATATATGCAAGCATGACGTACTATAGTATGGCAGTCCACAAACGATTTATGCAGACCGGCGACAAAGAGTGCCGGCTCAAGGTGGTGCTTTGACTTGGGCTCGATCGTTCTTCTTTTTTCTGCCAATGAATAATTTTTCGTTTATAGTTGTGTATTTGTGTTGGATTTAACTTTTCACCTGTTGGGTAAATCAAAACTTTGGCTCTGAATGTAATGTATACCAAATCAGAAATCAAACTAATATATGTAATGAAATGTTTGCTCCCCTAAGGAAAAAATTTTAAAGAACTGTAAGAGACAAATAAATTTGACGGCTGAAAATAAAATAAATGTATAGTTTTAAGTTGTAATAGTTTCTGTTTTTATATTTAGTACATCTAAGAGATGCATTTGTCCCTCAATGTCCCTTAAAACAGTCTCTTAGGTGAGCAAATTTGTCACGCCCCAAATTTTGAATAACTAATTCAAAATCCGAGACATGAAAAATCAACTAGAACACAAGTCACTCAATTTCAAATCTCAAATTAATTATTACAACTCACTTATACAAAGTAAATATGTAAAGCTCAAATTGAGAATCACTCACCTCACTAATACAATCATTGTAAAACTACAACGATTACTCTAACCCGCACGATCACCGTCCTGATTCTCCTAACCTGCAAGATTACCCGCTACACAATTTGAATAGTCTACCGGGATTGCAACAACACCAAACGCGGTAAGCTCTTGACAGCTCGTGAGTAAATAAGAAAAAACTGTTGATTTATTTAAATTTCAATTCTTACAATCAAGTAAAATTTCAACAGTAATATGTTTGCAAAGAGACATCAAACCACTCATGGAAAACCACAAGGAAAACATTTTCACAATCCTCAAATCACAATACACTACACTGGTCCTACAAAACCCAACCCACATAGCACCACTTTGGTCCAACTTGACCCTACGTTAAAGTTCTAACTACATTGCTGTCTGTCATCTCGGTTATTATTTAACCAGCGGTCTTCGGACACCCTGCCCTCAGAGCACTACATCTCGGTTATTATTTAACCGGCGTTCTTCGGACTCCCAGTCCTCAGAGCACTACATCTCTGTTATTATTTAACCGGCGTTCTTCGGACTCCCCATCCTCAGAGCGCTACATCTCGGTTATTATTTAACTGGCGTTCTTCGGACTCCCTGTCCTCAGAGCACTACATCCCAACACTCTATACATCCCCCAATGTCCATCATAAAATCCACCTGACTCAGTGATCATAATCATCACATATAAATATGGAAATTCACGTATAAATATGGTAAGTCACGTATAAAGTACATATAAATATGGTAAGTCACATCTCAACCATAATAAATACATCATCACAATTCCACACTCTTCAATGTCACACCATTCCACATATAATCACGTAAATATATATATATATATATATATATATATATATACGTAATCACCCACTCAGGAATGACCACTAATACCAACTATAAATCAAGCACAAAAATCGTGAAAATCATTTTGTATACATAAAATCATTTTACTTACCTATGGACCGTAGTTGATCAAGTCCATATGATTTAAAACAAATATTTATTCCATAAATATTTTTCACACAATTACGACAAATAAATTAATTAAAGTTACTCGGTTCGTAATATGAACCGCGTGAGGTTTACTCACCTCTAATCCCGCAGCGTCTTCAATTTCACAAAACACGCCAAAACCGCTCACCAAGGAAGACCGTCAATCACCTAAATCCAATATGATCATAACTTAGCCAACAACTCATAAATAAAAATAAAGACGATCCAACGGTCGGATTGAAATTATATGATGATCCAACGGTCGGATCCTCACGGATCGCCCATAGGATCATCCCCCAAAATTATCACGAAGATCCAACGGTCGGATCTTCCTGAATCGTCCTTATAAACCTCTCCACAAAATTTCATGAAAATCCGACGGTCGGATTCTCACGAATCGCCTTCCAAAACACTAATTCACAATTACACGAAGATCCAACGGTCGGATCTTCGCCCGTGACCTCACAAAGTCACCGGGACAGTCATACGATCAACATATCAAAACTACAAGTCCATCGGACGGTCAGATCTTCAAAAAACATTAATTGGATCATCGAAATTAATCGAAACCGTAAAAATTCATAACTAAATCATACGATATCCTAAAATTATGAATTATATATGAAAACGATCGTATCGAAACGTAGAATATAAAACTGTAAAGAAATCACATTTTTGACCCCCGGAGGTGGCCGGAAAAGGGTCGCCGGACAAAGGGCAGAGCCGCCGCCGACCACCGCCAATGGTGTCGGGGCCTGGCTGCTCCTCTTCCTCTCATCAAGCCCAACAATTTTCATAACTAGCACGAAGTCTGAAAATGACCGGAAGGGGTCAAAAATTACCTTGAACAGTATGAAGGTGGCCGGAAAATGTCCAGAAACCGGCGAGCTCGATTTTCGACGTAAAAAACTCAATTTCAGGCCTCGATTCCTTCTAGGAGTTGTTAAGAACATCAAGGAGAACCCACTGGATCAAGAATCAATCAAAACGATGCACTACAGCCCGAGATATCCCGATCGAAAGATTTTCGTTTCGGATCGAAAACAGACCGAGCTCCGACGAACTTGAAACCGGTCACTCCAGGTGAAATCCTTCTAGTATGATGATCATCAGGTTGAGGTGAGTTCATGGAGCTAAGGATCAGAAGTTTTGGTGGCCGGAGTTAGGAGAAAACCGGCGTTGACTAAAATCGAGCTTAAATCGAAACAAGATCACCGCCGCCGCTACAGGACGTGCCGCCGTGAATGGCCACCACAGACGGGTGCGAAAGGACGAGGCGAAGCCAATGAAAGAAGTTTGGTGAGAATTGGTGGCCGGAGGAGGAAGAAATGGCCGGACGAATTTTGGAGGCGATTTCCGGTCGGGGACGGAGCTGCAGCTCCAGTTTCCCAATTTGGAAATTTCTGAAAAATTATTTTGGAAATTTCCGAAAATGGAAGCTTTATACAATTTTGGAAACTTTTTCAAAAAATCATAACTAATTCATACGAACTCCGATTTTTGTGTTCCGCATATGCACACGATCGTATCGACGAGCTCTACAACTTTCATGAAGGAAATTTTCCCAAATTCTGTACGTATAAAAAGTCGATTTCGCGTGCCCTTAATTAACATACGTTTTCGAAATATAATCGTTCTAACTAATTCCACACTTCTCCAAGCTTCGTACAATCACCCATGACTACGAAATCATTCTAAAATGTCCTCGGAAAATAATTTAGATTTTTCGGGGTATTACAAAATTTATATGACTGTATGTAATGATATCATTGCTCTCCTAGGATGCTAATCAGTTATATGGTAAGTAATTGCCCGTAATCAAAAAGAAATTGACAAAATATACATCTACATAATAAGGATATACAAAATATCCAATCTGGAAACCTAGAGTATGGCTCACGCCAATATTATTATGGTTTCAACGTTCAATATGGTTTTGGATTCTTTTTTCAAAGAAGAAAATAAAAAATAAATAAAAAAAGGAAAAAAACATGAAGTTATCAAAAAATAAAAAAAAATCATGAAATTAAAAATTACTGTTCCATGAGCAGCAATTAATAAGAGGGCCTACGTATATCCCTGCAATCTTACCATTCCTTGAGCAAGAAGGAATAAGACTAAAAGGGATATAAGTCTATAAAGACGGAGTAGCAGAGGTTTAAAGACAAGTATAGTCTTTCATCAACAAGACGTACCAGTACTTTGAGATAGCTGTTAGGAGATATGGATCAAATATCTGAGTTGGTGGAACCCCTTATGGGGACACAGCCAGTCGCTGCTTTTGATTTTAACAACTCGGCTTATTTCGGAGGCACTTGGGCTGCGTTTGGGGGGGGGGCTTTTTAGCTCCCCCGCTTATAAGCAGAAGACCCAGAAGCGTTTGGTAACCCGACTTCTGATCAGCTTCTTCCAAAAGCTGCTGCGGCTTCTCTAGAAAAGTAGAAGCTGCCTGACCCCTGCTTTCAGAAGCCAGAAGCCAGGATCTCACTGTAGCGGTAGTGACTGTAGGTTAATGAATCTTTGAAAATACCGGTCTCTATCCTCCCTTGGTTGAGGCAATTACGCAGACGCCATGGATACTCCTCTTCAGTCTTCACGCAGACGCTGCTCACTCGAATCTCTCTATCTCTCTTTCTGACTGGTATCACCTCTCTCCTTAACCCTCTAGCCTCTCTTTCATTGTCCTCGTCAATCAACATCACGATTCCGGGTATTGGAGTTATGGAATTAATTGAATATATTTATGGAAAGTTGGGGAATTGGGGTTTAATTCTTCAGCATTTTTTTCTTCCAGATTTTGGCTTCAAGGAAATAGCTTTTTGGGTCTATGTTTCTGCTTATGAAATTGCTCTGGTTTGGGCATTTACTGGTGTGAATTTGAGTTCTCAGCTTAAATTTAAGGTAGCTGATTAGCTTAGTTGCCTTGGAACTTTGTTCTAGAAGTTGGATACTGATTTGGTTGAGAAAATGGCTTGCATATTCCAATTGAGAATGAAAAAGATGAATACTTGAGCTGTGTGAGTGTAATGTTGGGTTTGCTTTAGAAGTGAGTTCATGTTTATATTGTTATCAATATATAATCAAAACTTTGCTTTCTTTTATGAAAGTGAAAACTAAGAAGAGATATGAAACCGATGTTTTGAACATTTCTAGTTTATCATTAGAAATCTAGGGTTGGGTTTGATGTATAGAAGTTTATGTTGTATATCACCCACGCTAGAAGAGAGTTTGAATCTGTGATTAATCTAAATTACATGAATATTTCTTGATGTTATTTAATTGATTTTTCTTTTGGTGAAATTGATTGATAGAACTTTGCTTCTATTTTCTGGTAAAGGAATCAAAGTGACTCAAAGCAGTACTAAACGATTGAGCCCTTGATGAACTTTTGCCAGACTTTTATTCTAGGAAGGAACCCCACTATTCAATCATTTCAATGCTTTGATGAACTGTATGTGTGGTTCATTGTGATGAAAAACAGAGAATTGAGAGAGAACAAAAATGTGAAAAGTGTGATTTTCATTGAATTGATCCCATTACAGTTATAGCTTGATCTTGTATCACTTCTAAAGCATAAAGCTCAAGTTGGGAGAACTATATAAGTATTAAATGTGGTTAAGTTCTTTTTAGTGTGTCTGGTTGATCCATTGTTTATTCCATTGAAAGTGTTTCTAATTGTCTTGACAGCTTATTTTCAATTAGTTGTGACATGGTTGGTGTTATGCTACTGCAATTTGATATGGTTGAGGGAATGTGAAGAGTCCATGTAAAAATTGGAATTGTGTTTCCATGAACATATATTTCATGCAGCAATTGATATCTGTACCCTTAGATAATCTGACATGTTTATTATGATACACAATAAGAGAGCTATTACTTGTGAGAGGCAGATGTTAAGCAAGCTGATGGAGTTCTGTTTTCAGAACAAGAGAGGAAGCGTCTCTTTGAGAAGTGGGGTATTGCACCGACTCAAAAGCGAGGCTGGAGCTAGCCAACCGCCATGTCTGTTATGATATTTTTGCTGGTTATTTTGCCTTCCTTATTTTGAGATTTATTTTTAGCGGATAATTTTTTCATTGCATATTAGCCTTCAATTGTAGCTGTTATATGAATAGCTTTGACTTGGCCAAAAAAAAAATTTGAATATCTTTGAGGTTTCATATGTTTCTCTATGAATGTGCTAGGCATAGAAATTGGATAAAAGGGTCTGTTGTTTGTTGTCAATAGGTCCAGCCCTGGTAGATTTTCCGTAGATCGGATATGTCAGGCCAAAGTTTTGATGCTGTAAGGAAGCTGAAGTTATTCAGAGATGAAACATACAGTGCCTTCTATTTAATAAGAACTCACCTGATGGAAAACTTGGTGTCATTTATGTACAGAATATGATAAGAGAACAAGGATTTTCTTATTGTGATCTAAGGTATTTTGGATATTTTTTATGCCGAATCCTTTGGAAAGGTTTTGGATTTGAATAATAAGTCATTTTGGTCATTTTAGACCTGCATAATCATTTCAGCTTCATGACCTTGAATGAATGCTTCAGTGAATTAAGGAACTATTGAGCATTGAGCACACTGTGATTTCTATGAGATTGGGTCAGGGAAGATTGACCTGGAATCTCCTTTGGTTGCAATTGCGAGTTAACTGTGTATTTGGTTGTTAAGGATTGGCTATGGTATGTATGTGGTTACTGATAATTGGTACTGCAGACAAAGATGAGTCGAAGACTGGTTCAAGTAGCATCTCAGGGGAACAATCAGAATTTAGAAAGTTAATGATTATGATCACTGAGTCATGTAGTTTTTATGATGGATAGTGGGGGATGTATAGAGTGTTGGGACGTAGTGCTCTGAGGACTGAGAGTCCGAAGAACGCCGGTTAAATGATAACCGAGATGTAGTGCTCTGAGGACTAGGAGTCCGAAGACCGCCGGTTAAATGATAACCGAGATGTAGTGCTCTGAGGACTGAAAGTTCGAAGACCGCCGGTTAAATATTAACCGAGATGTAGTGCTCTGAGGACAGGGTGTCCGAAGACCGCCGGTTAAATAATAACCGAGATGACAGGTATCAAAGTAGTTAGAACTCTAACGTGTTATTGGTGTTGGGTCCAAACAGTTGGGATGGACCAAAGTTGTAGTATTGTGGGTAGAGAATTGTGGAAATGTTTTTGTTGGGGATTTTCTGTGTTTTGTTTTGATGTTTCCTGGCAGATGTTGAAATTGTTGATTTGTACTTGAGTTAAAATAAACATGTTATAAAATCAACAATTCTTTCTTATTTACTCACGAGCTTTGCAAAAAGCTTACCGGGTTTTGTGTTGTTGAATTCCCGGTACACTATTCAAATTGTGTAGCGGGAAGTCTTGCAGGTTAGGAGAATCAGGGCGGTGATCGTGCGGGTTAGAGTAGTTGTTGTAGTTTTACAATGATTGTATTAGTGAGGTGAGTGATGCTCAATTTGAGCTTTACATATTTACTTTGTATAAGTGAGTTGTAATAATTAATTTGAGATTCGAAATTTGAGTGATTTGTGTTTTAGTTGATTATTCATGTTCCGGATTCGAAAAAAAAGTTATTCAAAATTCGGGGCGTGACAATTGGTGATAATGGCACTCCAATCATGGTCTTGTGCCCAACGGGTTCCTGAATTGCTGCAGGTACATCTTGGGATGTCATATGAAATAGAAAGCTTACAATGGAATTGGATAGATATAGGATTGGTGACATAGATTTTGCCCATTTGTATTATCTGTATTTTGTAGTGCAAATTATGAAACCTTGAGCTGAATGAATCAGTTTTGTTCCTGGATAGATAATTTCATTGTCCTGAGGAATCTTTGTCACGCCCTGAATTTTGAATAACCAATTCAAATCCGAAACATGAATAAACAACTACAACACACTCCACTCAAATTTCAAATCTCGAAAACCTCAGTTCAATCAATACAACTCACTTGTACAAAGTAAATTTGTAAAGCTCAAATTGAGCATCACACACCTCACAATTTACAAAGCTGTCAAACTAAAACAAATACTCTAATCCGCACGATCTCCACCATGATCCTCCTGACCTGCAGGACTACCCGCTACACAATTTGAATAGTGTACAGGGATTGCAACAACACCAAACCCGGTAAGCCATGACAGCCCGTATGAGTAAACAAGAAGGAACTGTTGATTTATTAAATTATAATTCTTACAAATCAAGTAAAAATTCAACAGTAATACGTCTGCAAAGAGACATCAAACCTCTCATGGAAAACCACAAGGAATACATTTTCACAATCCTCAAATCACAATACACCACACTGGTCCTACAACACCCAACCCACATAACACCACTTTGGTCCATCTTGACCATACGTTAGAGCTCTAACTATATCGCTACCTGTCACCTTGGCCTAGGCTTAAGTAATGCGACATACTTCGGTTAATAATAACCGTCGAACTTTGGACATCCCCGTCCTCAGAACAATATACTTCGGTTAATAATAAACAGTCGAACTTCGGACATCCCCGTCCTTAGAACACAAACACTCTGGTTATCCTTAACCGTCGAACTTCGGACACCCCGTCCTCAGAACACAAACACTCCGGTTATCCTTAACCATCGAACTTCGGACACCCCGTCCTCAGAACCCTACATTCTAAAACTCTATACGTCCCCCAATGTCAATCATAAAATCCACATGACTCAGTAATCATGATCATCACATATAAATATGGTAAGTCACATCTCAAACCATAATAAATAAATCATCACAATTCCACACTCTTCAATGTCACACCATTCCACATATAATCACATAAATATATATATATACGTAATCACCCACTCAGGAATGACCACTAATACCAACTATAGTTCACACAAGAAAATCATGAAATTCATTTTGTATAATTAAATCATTTTTCTTACCTATGGACCGTAGTTGATCAAGTCCATATGATTTAAAATAAATATTTATTCAATAAATATTTTCACACAATTACCACAAAAAATAAAATAATTAAAGGTACTCGGTTCGTAATATGAACCACGTGAGGTTTACTCACGTCTAATCCCGCTGCGTCTTCAATTTCACAATACACTCCAAAACCGCTCACCAAGGAAGACCGTCAATCACCTAATCAACATGATCTTTACTAAGTCAACAACTCATAAACAAAATTAAACGACGATCCAACGGTCAGATCGCAATTATATGATGATCCAACGGTCGGATCCTCACAGATCGCCCTTAGAATCATCCTCCTAATTTATCACAAAGATCCAACGGTCGGATCTTCCTGAATCGTCCTTATAAACATCTCCACAAAGTTTCATGAAAATCCGACGGTCGGATTCTCACGAATCGCACTCCTAATCACAATTTAGCAATTATACGAAGATCCAACGGTCAGATCTTCGCCCATGACCACACATGGTCACTGGGACAGTCATACGATCAACATATCAAAACTACAAGTCCATCGGACGGTCCGATCTTCACAGATCATTAATCGAACAATCGAAATTAATCAAAACCGTAAAATTCATAACTAAATCATACGATATCCAAAAATTGCGTATAATATATCGAAATGATCATAATGAAATATAGAATCTAAAAATGTAAAGAAATCATATTTTTGACCTCCGGAGGTGGCCGGAAAAGTTGCGCCGGAGTTTGGACAGAGCCGCCGCCGACCACCTCCAATGGTGTCGGGGCCGGGCTGCTCCTCTTCATCTCATCAAGCCAAACAATTTTCCTAACTAGCATGAAGTCTAAAAATGAACGGAAGTGGTCGAAAATTACCTAGAACAGTTTGGAGATGGCCGGAAATTTTCCAGAAACCGGTGAAGAAATGCAGAAACCAGCGAGCCACGATTTCGACGTAAAAACTTCAATTTTAGGCCTCGATTCCTTCTGGAGAGTTTTTACGAACATCAAGGCGAACCCACTGGTTCAAAAATAAATCAAAACGATGCACTACAACTCGAGATATCACGATCGAAAGGTTTTGGTTTTCGATCGAAAACCGGCCGAGCTCCGACGAACGTGAAACCGGTCACTTCAGGTGCGATACTTCTGGTATGATGATCATCAGGTTGAGGTGAGTTCATAGAGCTAAGGATCGGAAGTTTTGGTGGCCGGAGCTAGGAGAAAACCGGCGTTGACTCAAATCGAACTCAAGTCGGCCTCGAGCTGCTCCGCCGCGTAGCCGCCGTGTGGGGAGGAAATTAGGCCACCGGTCGACTCATGGGGAGGAGGCGAGCTGGTCTGGGCTTGGTTTCACTTCAAAAGCTCATCTGAGGAGGGAGAAATCGCGTAGAGAAGGTTGGAGTGATTTTCGGTCGCGGACGGAGGAGAGAGCCGACTGGTTTCCAAAATTGGAAACTGAAATTCTATTTTTGAAATTTTCCAAAAAAGGAAGCTTTATATTAAACTGGAAACTTTTTCAAAAAATCATAACTAATTCATATGAACTCCGATTTTTGCATTCCGCATATGTACGCGATCGTATCGATGAGCTCTACAACTTTCATGCAGGAAGTTTTCCCAAATACCGTATGTATAAAAAAGTCAATTTTCACGCGCCCCTAAATAACGTACGTTTTCGAAATAAAATTGTTCGAGCGAAATTCACAACTCCTCAAAGCTTCGTACTTCCTTCCATGACCATGAAATCATTACTAAAAATCCTCGGAAAATAATTTGAAGTTTCGGGGTATTACAATCTACCCTCCTTAAAGAAATTTCGTCCCGAAATTTAAGCGCAAGTCAATTTCTCCCGAATAAGGTTTTCTGTAAGTCATACAGAAAACAAATCAACCATCAAGAGTCCATCTTTACTAACTGTAGAAATCGACAAAGCTATGGCACTATGTATGAAAATACATCCCAATAGCCACTAAATCAATTTAACACTACGACATTCTTTCGCAATCCACATTTCTCAAAATTTCAACACAACAATTTCCTCAAGCAACACACACCCAAATCACCACGTGGTATTGCACAAAAAGCTATTTTCAAACTAGTCGTCACCCTGTACTGACATACAAGTACAGTGACCACTCTCACAAGGCAATGTGTAGAAAAACAACGCTGCACTAAATCAAGAATTTAAAGAAAAAAAATAATTAGACACCTCCACAATGTCTTCTTATTCAATATGGGCCACTTGGGCCAAAGAAACCGAACCAATCACATTTCGAATCGGCCCAAACCAAATTGGGCCAAAAACTCGGCCCACTAACCTTCTACTCGGCTCGGCTCGGCTCAGCCGTACTGTTTGGCTGCATTCGGTTCGGCTACAATATGAAGCTCTACATACTGTATGTATACCATACTGACCGTATATACATCCGTATATCGAGCATATACGAGATCCAAAAATATTTGTAAGAGGTAAGGTTCGAACTCCCGACCCTATACCCCCAAGGCTTTGCTCCCAACCACTGAAGCAAGAGCTGCTTTCATTAATATAAGCTCACGTGTTATATTTATTATGTCATAAGCTACATAATAAAAATAAACAAGAGGCGAGGTTCGAACCTTGGACCTCTAGTACAAGAACTTCTCTTTCAACCACTAGAGCACCAGCTGCTCTCGTTGCTATCCATGCAACTCCTTTTATTTAAACGCAATTGTTCCAGTAATCCGGCCCAACATATCCAAAACTGTTGCAGAAATCCGGCCCATAAATTTCGCCAAAACTATTTCAGAAATTCGACCCATCGGGCCTCCACCCACAGCTACAGTGAGGACCTTGATCCGGGGCAAGCCCACATACGGCCCACCTGCCACAGCTTATCCCTTCCGTGATTTACGGGAATCAGATCTACTTTCGGCTAAAGCTGTCTGCCACAGCGCCTCGAGATTCTCTCGGTCCCCTTACACGCTCTCCACGCGCCAACAACTTTTCCGTGTTTTCGGGCGACTTTAATCCAACGCGTAGAATGAATCACAGAGATCGTCCATCCAACGGTGGAGATCTGCTCACCTCGTTCTATAAATAAGTGCATTCTGAGGAAGCGACTGTTCACTCCAAAGGAAAAGAAAATTCTTCCGAGTTCCAGCCCTTTCTCTCTCAACCCTTCAGCCTTTCTTTCGAAACTCAAATCCTTTCTTCATCAATTTCAATCCTTCTCCTCCCGATCTTTTCTTCCATCATGGTAGATTCAATCCCTTCCTTCATCTGAGAAATTCAGATCTCCAATACACTTCATCAACTTCAATCCATTTAACAACAATTTCCCTTAAACACTCAACAACTTCGTTCTTCGATTTTCACTTTCTCTCAACTCATCACTATGGAACCACGAACTCTGCAACTAATGGAGCTTCAAACCCAGCAACAAATGGAACTACAAGCCCAGCAACCAACCGAGGAGGGAGGAAGCACCCAAGTAGCCGGGAGTAGTGCCAACACGCCTATCAGGCCGACCAATAACCGGTCGACTCCCACACCAGCACAACTAAGAATCCTTCAGGGGCTCTACTACGACAAGGGTCACAAGTACCCAACTCCAGAGCAGATTCAAGAGATCTGTCTTCATCTGAAACCGTATGGGCAGATCGAGGACAAGAACGTCTTCTTTTGGTTCCAGAACCTCAAGGCTCGTGAGAGGCAGAAGTTGAAGGAATTTCGGAACGTTCGGGTTGGTGGATCTCTCGATCTCAATTTTGGATCCACAAGTTCTACTGATGATGGTAGGTCCATTGATCTCAACTTTGGTTCCACTGGTTCTACTGTTGATGATGGATCAATCGATCTAACCCTTGGGTCATGCGTCGGCTATGGTGTTGACCCATATTCTTCCTCACCCTTCAACGCTAATATCAGTACTACCTCTTTTGGCCCAACAGGAGGACAATCTTCCATGGAACAACGAGGAGGAGATCACCAGGAGGTCGAAACTCTTTCCCTGTTCCCCGTGCACGGTGAGGACGTCCTTGGTAACCCTAGAGTTTGATTTTGTTCGGGTTACTAAGGATGTCCTCACCATGCACGGGGAACAGGGAAAGAGTTTCGACCTCCTGGTGATCTCCTCCTCATTGTTCCATGGAAGATTGTCCTCCTGTTGGGCCAAAAGAGGTAGTACTGATATTAGCGTTGAAGGGTGAGGAAGAATATGAGTCAACACCATAGCCGACGCATGACCCAAGGGTTAGATCGATTGATCCATCATCACCAGTAGAACCAGTGGAACCAAAGTTGAGATCAATGGACCTACCATCATCAGTAGAACTTTTGGATCCAAAATTGAGATCGAGAGATCCACCAACCCGAACGTTCCGAAATTCCTTCAACTTTTGCCTCTCACGAGCCTTGAGGTTCTGGAACCAAAAGAAGACGTTCTTGTCCTCGATCTGCCCATACGGTTTCAGATGAAGACAGATCTCTTGAATCTGCTCTGGAGTTGGGTACTTGTGACCCTTGTCGTAGTAGAGCCCCTGAAGGATTCTTAGTTGTGCTGGTGTGGGAGTCGACCGGTTATTGGTCGGCCTGATAGGCGTGTTGGCACTACTCCCGGCTACTTGGGTGCTTCCTCCCTCCTCGGTTGGTTGCTGGGCTTGTAGTTCCATTTGTTGCTGGGTTTGAAGCTCCATTAGTTGCAGAGTTCGTGGTTCCATAGTGATGAGTTGAGAGAAAGTGAAAATCGAAGAACGAAGTTGTTGAGTGTTTAAGGGAAATTGTTGTTAAATGGATTGAAGTTGATGAAGTGTATTGGAGATCTGAATTTCTCAGATGAAGGAAGGGATTGAATCTACCATGATGGAAGAAAAGATCGGGAGGAGAAGGATTGAAATTGATGAAGAAAGGATTTGAGTTTCGAAAGAAAGGCTGAAGGGTTGAGAGAGAAAGGGCTGGAACTCGGAAGAATTTTCTTTTCCTTTGGAGTGAACAGTCGCTTCCTCAGAATGCACTTATTTATAGAACGAGGTGAGCAGATCTCCACCGTTGGATGGACGATCTCTGTGATTCATTCTACGCGTTGGATTAAAGTCGCCCGAAAACACGGAAAAGTTGTTGGCGCGTGGAGAGCGTGTAAGGGGACCGAGAGAATCTCGAGGCGCTGTGGCAGACAGCTTTAGCCGAAAGTAGATCTGATTCCCGTAAATCACGGAAGGGATAAGCTGTGGCAGGTGGGCCGTATGTGGGCTTGCCCCGGATCAAGGTCCTCACTGTAGCTGTGGGTGGAGGCCCGATGGGTCGAATTTCTGAAATAGTTTTGGCGAAATTTATGGGCCGGATTTCTGCAACAGTTTTGGATATGTTGGGCCGGATTACTGGAACAATTGCGTTTAAATAAAAGGAGTTGCATGGATAGCAACGAGAGCAGCTGGTGCTCTAGTGGTTGAAGGAGAAGTTCTTGTACTAGAGGTCCAAGGTTCGAACCTCGCCTCTTGTTTATTTTTATTATGTCGCTTATGACATAATAAATATAACACGTGAGCTTAAATTAATGAAAGCAGCTCTTGCTTCAGTGGTTGGGAGCAAAGGCTTGGGGTATAGGGTCGGGAGTTCGAACCATACCTCTTACAAATATTTTTGGATCTCGTATATGCTCGATATACGGATGTATATACGGTCAGTACGGTATACGTACAGTATGTAGAGCTTCATACTGTAGCCGAGCCGAATGCAGCCAAATAGTACGGCTGAGCCGAGCCGAGCCGAGTAGAAGGTTAGTGGGCCGAGTTTTTGGCCCAATTTGGTTTGGGCCGGTTCGAAATGTGATTGGTTCGGTTTCTTTGGCCCAATATCTGTCACCTTAGCATAATACTGCTTACTCTGATGGAAACATGAGGAGATTTGATGCAAAATTGCTTCAACTCATTCACTGAATCAGGGATGGCCTCGCTTGATACTTTAACAATGTTATAACATACCTATAGAACAGATGAGATAAGAGTTATGCTACCATAAGAAGTTGGTGTAAGTGTAACTGATGATCAGAGACAAAAAACTTTTACTTACGTCTATAAGCTTTGATAAGACAATATAATCAGCTTCTTTTCTGTATACATCCATCAAGGAAAGCAAAGATGATAGTGACAGTTCACAAGCTTCGCAAAGGGCGTATGCATCATCCAGAATACCTGCAATGATACGTGGAGCTATACATCATCTTTATTTCAGTAGTTTAACATATATGCTGTAGCAATATAGAATATAGTAAACAATGTAAGAAGAGAACCAACACAGAATTGGTCATTTTCCTCCTAACCAGAAGAAAATGTTCAGTGATTATTTGAATGAATGCAGCATAAATCATCACTAGTTGAAATTAATAAGAGATGCATACCAAATTTGTCTGTTGCTTCCAAGCTATTATGCTCAATAGCCTTCCTAAGTCGAGCTGCTAGCTTATCTTCATATTTTACCCTATAAAAACCACTCTGCTCGATATTAACCTTGACCCACAGTTGTTCATCACATGTCTCTTTATTCTTTAAATTAGTATCAGAAGTGTCAACAAGATCTGATATGTCCACTTCACTGGACTTTGTTTCCAAAAGGAAATTCTTGCGTCTCTCATATGAACCGAGTGAAATAGTTACTGGAACAATCCATTTCCCTTCACTATGCAAACCTGCTGACAGAAACTGTGTCTGCCAAACCAAAACTCTTTTAGTCTTTCACAGATAATACGACTGGTTTATGAAAGTGATCAATATTACCTGCTCAAATTCCAAAATATGATCCTTTGCTGTTACAGAGATCACAGGATATCCTTGTTTCTTAGTCCAATCATCCATCATTTCACTGATTTTGAGACCAGATTCCTCCGACAGAACACTCCATAAATCTTCTGTCTTTGCATTTTTTTCAGAATATCTTTTTATGTAGGAACTTAACGATTTCTGATTTGATAACGAGGTCACACAGTTAAAGTGATAAATAAAAAAATGCTAATAGATTTTCACTCATTATAGATAAATTGATACTGCAAACTAGAATGACTTCATAACACGCTGAGTGATTTCCACATATGATATTCACTATGAAAACATGAAGTTATTGGTGCAAAGGTTTCTGTAACTTAAGGACGTTAATTTTGTACCTGGAATATATCATCACCAAGATAAGCCTGCAGCATTCGTATAACAGCAGATCCCTTTTCATAACTGATAGCATCGAATATTTCAAGAACTGAACGTGCGTGGTGTACCTCTACCTGACATTATGCAGAACAGTATATTAATAGATGATGGATCAAAATTATCTATTTACAGGATCTGAAATGTATAGGAGTGATAATATATATTTTTTCCTTGCAGCATATGAACAGAGAGAAAGTCTATCTTTTATGAAGTCCAGAGCATTTTTTTGCAAATATTAACATTAGTATTTTTCGTTACCTGAATTGGATGTGATTGTTCCAGGGCATCCATAATTAGGCCACCAGTAGTATATTGAAGAAATTGAGACCAAACTTTCCACTCAGGAAACAAAATATCAGTGGCCATATAACTTATCTGGCAAAACATGATCAAGCAGGCATACAACAAATAAGAGAACTATATCCAGGAAAAAAAAATCAAAAAGTAGAGAGCTGAAAGTCTCAAAAGTACCCATGTTGCAAAACCCTCGTTAAGCCATAAATCAGTCCACCATTCCATTGTTACCAGATTGCCAAACCACTGATGTGCTACTTCATGTGATACAACAATTGCCATCTGAAAACATAAGAAAAGAATTACAAAGCATACCACAAATGAGAAAACCCTACCTAACAACACAATGGAATGTTGTGATTCATTGAGAGGAGAGACAGCAAAAGAGAAACAAAGCTTAAACCAGAGTCAGATATTAAACACACTCTTTGCTTTCTTGCTGCTGTGGAATGCAAAGGATCAAAAAGCAGTTCAGTTTCACGGTATGTGATCAAACCATAATTCTCCATGGCCCCACCGGAAAATTCAGGAACCGCAACCATATCAAGTTTGGGGAGTGAGTAAGGCGTTGAGAAGTATCTAGATGACAAAACTAGGTTAGAAGGAGTTTAACACCGCAATGAACAGTGAAAGAAATCTTATCAGTCTGTATGACTACTGAATTGAACAGCAACATTTGAGAGTGAAGGAAATTACTTGGAGAAAAGATCAAGGGTCATAACAGTAACATTTAACGCAAATTCCCCTTTATCACTCTTCCCAACAGGGCAATATGCACTAACCTTTACCCCTGCAAACGAACTTTCAATACTACATAAAGAAATTAGTTTAACAATTGAACAAATTCTCCATTGCTATATGCAAACCATCAGATGTTGTATCTTCAATATGATCAAATAGGCCAACAACAACAGCCACCAAATAAGTTGACATGATTGGAGATTCCTCAAAAGACACAGTCTTAACATCTCCATCACACTTCTCATTAATAATAGGCATATTGGACAAAGCTGTCAGCTCTGATGGTACATCTAATGCTATCTTGAATCTAGCCTGTTAAGAAATCAGTTGAAGCAGAAGAATTGCCAAAATGCTTTATATTTGTATGACTGTTTGATAATATGTGGTGGAAAAATATATAATTTATTCAGGGGTTTTTTTTCAGATAAAAATTGAGTTTGAACC
Source organism: Rosa chinensis (assembly GCF_002994745.2). Taxonomy (NCBI): domain Eukaryota; kingdom Viridiplantae; phylum Streptophyta; class Magnoliopsida; order Rosales; family Rosaceae; genus Rosa; species Rosa chinensis. Next base: position 62,154,052 of record NC_037089.1, read on the forward strand.
AATTATGCGAACTTTTCAAACGCAAGTACCTTGAGAGCAGGTTCATCCCAACATGGAAAGAACCTCCTCGCATCCACAGCTTCGAATTGAGTAACAGCCATATTCTTTTTCTCTTCCCCATCCATATAAGCACTGTGAAAATCATTGAATGATTTCATTAGACATCGAGTTTGTTAGCAAAGATGCTACAGGTCGAGAGAATTAGATAATAGCATTTCCACTTGTCTAGGAATTTTAGTACATCAAAATTTTCCAACTCCACAGAGCATAACTTATTTAAGTTTAGCTGAGTTAGATTAATACTCTGATATGTAGTATCTGCATCTGTCTACAGTCATATCTTTTATCTCCTTTTTCCTTGGCAACCAAACAGACAAGAAAGTGGTAACAATGAAGACTCCATGTAACTAACTAGATAGCCTGACATGCATTTCTTCTTTTCTACACGCCTACTTAGTAGTTCGTACATTTCAGAAATATATCATTTCAGTGCTGCAACTGCTAGTTTATCTGGAAAATCAAACAAAATTTCTTACCATTTATATAACCCCACCAAGTGCGCATTAAGGACTGCAGAAAAGTCAACCCCCAAGACTCCCTCACCAATACCAAGTGCTTTATCAAATACCAAAACAAGAACTTCATCATCTCCATCCAAAACAACATCGCAGGGGTGGTACTTCTGCAAATTAAGAATGAAGATCTTTCTTAGTGGAAACCCAACAAACCAACTTGATAAAACAAAATCATTGATTCAGAATTGTTACTTGGCCGTGAGAGTTGGTGAACCAAACTTGATGAACATCAAGTTCAAGAGCGTTCAAGACAAGAAACTTGGTCTCTTCAACGATGCTAACGTTAATCTGCACGGTGCCGGAGAAGGTGCAGGCAGAGAGATCAAGTTTGAGATGAAGATCATAGCGTTTCGGGATTGCAAAATTCGGTAACCTTGCTTGGCCTTTAAATTGCTCTATGCCTTGCTTCTGTTCCATATCTCTATGTAGCTTTATGCAGGAAAGCTAAACAAGTGAGCTAGATATATATTATATTCTCTGGTAGTGATGATAGGAGAAAAACTTCATAGAATGATAGACGGTTAGCTGATGTTTCAGTTTTGTATCTTTGCGCAGAAAGTCATGGCGGCTAAGGATGACGATGGCCATTATCTTGTCTCTGCTTCATTTAGTCAACTAATAGATCCATAAATGGGTGAAAGGCCAATGAATAATGGATCCCTCCATTTTTATAACATCGATTGCCTTAATGTAAGGGGTGCCATCATTTTAGACATTGAGAACTTAGCGAGGGAAGAAAAAAAAAAAAGTGGTCCAGATAGATGAGGGGTACAGCAAGCATCATACAGAAAGCATAAAAGAAATTGAACTCGAGCGAAATTTTCACTTGTTTAATGAAAGTTAGAACCTTAAGCACATGGTTTTTTATTTTTTTGGTAATGAGAACCATAAGCAGAAAGCAAGGGGAATAAGAACCCAAGCAGAACCCTTATCCACTTGTAAACAGACGAAGGACCTAGTAAACCATCGAACAGTAAAATTTCAAGTAAGGGGGAAGGTGGTTGGAGAACCCAATCAGGAGGACACTTCCCGCTATGAGCCGACGAAGCAACAAGGTGAGCTGCTTTGTTAGCTTTTCTACTGATCCGTGACCAGTCAAAATGCTGGGTTGAAGAGAGGTACCGGACTTGAATGAGCAGTCAAAATCCGTGACCATCAACTCCTCCTCGGTCGCCTCCTCCACAATCCCATCCGACTTCTTCAGCGCATACACGGCCCTGTCAATGGAAACAGGATCCCCAATCTGAATTGCAGACGCAAACGTAGTGTTTGCCTTCACAGGCTTGAACTCCTCATCCCACCCCGACTTGTAATGCAAGTACAAAGGGTTTGCATTTGCAGCTTGAGCACACACAAGTCTAGGAATCTTATCAACCAGGCCTAACTCCTTACACATATGAAACCCTTTGTAGAATGCATATATATTTCCGAGATTGCCTCCCGGAACTATAACCCAATCCGGGACCTGCCAATCAAACTACTGCAGAATCTCAATAGCTGCTGTTTTCTGGCCCTCCAGTCTCAAACTGTTCAGAGAATTAGCTAAATAAATAGGCAATTGTGGGAGTGGTCAAATTCTGTTGGGCATGCAATTAAGGCGATTAACTCCGCAGTTAGTATGACGTTAAATTTCAGTCATGAATGCGGCGATTATTATGACAATAACTACGCACAATGATTATGATTATAAGTGCGCAATAAGTGTGCAATGAATGACGGTCGTAAGTACGCAATGATTAACTGTTATTAGTGCAGTAATAATTATCATTATAAGTGTGTAAATAAATGCAGCCATCAAAGCAGAAATAATGGCGGCTTGTTCCCGAAGTAAGTCATCACCTATATAAAGGAGGCTCGATGTCCAGGTAATCCATGGAATTCCAATTATCTCTACTCCACGATTAAGAAACGTACTGACTTAGGCATCGGAGGGTTTTCTGCAGGTACCCCCCCTTCTCCTCGAGCTGATGGTCAAACTCCAGGTCAACGCTCGAAGGAAGCCTCTCGATTGTTCCCAGGTCAGCTCCTGCTCCAGTCCGCATAAATTGTTGGGTCAAACTCCTCTACGGAATTTTTCACCTCCAACAAGTGGCGCCGTCTGTGGGAAACACTTATCCCTAAAAAGTGATGGCGGGAGCTGCCCCTGATGGGATTCCATTTCTGTCACTAAGGACTGGGAGTGATGGAATACAAGCCTCGAAGTGACAAAAGTCTGGATAACGTAGACTAGCGTTCCTTCCTTTAGTAATCATATTCTGACTTTTTCCTTTTATATTTAAAATATATTTGTGGTCAGTGTTGTTGAAATGTATGTGTGAGACTGGTGGCCAGAGTAAATACCCAAGGCCGGTGGCTATGGAGAATAAAATGTTGTTGATTAGATTCAATGGGAAATGGGGGCAATTCCATGTCTCATGCTGAAAATGAATCTTCACCTTGAGGAAAGAATCGAGCAGGCCAGGGCCTGAGGAAAGATTCAGGGCGGCCAAGGCCCGAGGAAAGAATCAGGGCGGCCAGGGCCTGAGTAAAGAATCGGGGCGGCTAAGGCTCGAGTAAAGAATCGGGACGGCAAGGGCTCGAAGAAATATTCAAGGCAAGATTTGAAGTAGCTAGAGAATGGAAATTTCCTCTTAGGACGAGTGTTCAAAGAGAAAATTTGGGGGCATTGTGGGAGTGGTCAAATTCTGCTGGGCATGTAATTAAGGCGATTAACTCCGCAGTTAGTATGGCGTTAAATTTCAGTCATGAATGCGGCGATTATTATGATAATAACTACGCACAATGATTATGATTATAAGTGCGCAATAAGTGTGCAATGAATGACGGTCGTAAGTACGCAATGATTAACTGTTATTAGTGCAGTAATAATTATCATTATAAGTGTGTAAATAAATGCAGCCATCAAAGCAGAAATAATGGCGGCTTGTTCCCGAAGTAAGTCATCACCTATATAAAGGAGGCTCGACGTCCAGGTAATCCATGGAATTCCAATTATCTCTACTCCACGATTAAGAAACGTACTGACTTAGGCATCGGAGGGTTTTCTGCAGGTACCCCCCCTTCTCCACGAGCTGACGGTCAAACTCTAGGTCAACGCTCGAAGGAAGCCTCTCGATTGTTCCCAAGTCAGCTCCCGCTCTAGTCCGCATAAATTGTTGGGTCAAACTCCTCTACGGAATTTTTCACCTCCAACAGCAATTCTGCAGTCACTTCTCAAATCAGATTCATACAGCCATCGAAATCGGTGTCGATGCTTAGCACAAAGGCCCCGTTTGCGATGGGCTGGACCAGCTGCGCCATCGAGATCTTATTCGCCGGCAGAAACACAATGGAGGGGATCTCGGCAGAGGCGCAGTAGGCGGACAGGGCGGCGGAGGTGTCACCGGTGGAGGCGCATCCGACGCCGACGACGGGGCGGTTCATTTTGAGGAGGCGATTGACCTGGCTGACGAGGACGGTCATGCCTAGGTCCTTGAAGGAGCCGGTGTGGCTAATGCCGCAGTGCTTGACCCAGAGCTCGTTGCCGAGGACTGTTTTACCGTAGCGCTTGGCCCAGAAGAGGTTGGAGTTGCCCTCGAAGGCGGAGACGATGTCGTCGCTGTCGATCTCAGGGAGGACCCACTCCTTCTTGGACCAGACACGAGAGCTATAGGGCCAGGTGGGTTTGCCGACGCGGGAGTCGAAGAGGTCGCGCCAATACTTGCCGTCGTAGTTCTTGAGGGCGGCCATGCCGTGCTGGACGTCGAGGAGGCCGCCGGACTGGGAGCGGTAGACGACCTCGTCGAGGGAGTAGGACTCGGACGACGTGTCGTCTGCGGGGGAGTTGAAGGGGACGTAGTTGGCGGAGAAGTGGTGGGTGTGGGTGGTGTTGTGGCTGTGGGCGTCGTCGCGGATGTTGTCGCGGCATTTGGCGGCGGAGGAGGAGGAGGAGCATTTGATGGTAGTGGTGAAATGGGGTTTGGTGGAGGGTGGGGAAATGGGTTTCTGGGGTTTGAGAGAGAAGGAAGGGGATTGGAAGAGAGAGGAAGACGCCATTGTTGAGATTTGAGAGGTTTTGTGAGGGAGGGAGGGAGTTGGGTGCTGGTTTTGGTGTGGGTCAGGTGGAGAGATCTGAATGGGGTATCTGGTTTTGGTACTAGTACTAGTGACGTTGGTGTAGGGTACGGTTTAGGATAGGTTACCTTTATTTTTTATTTTTTTATATATTAACTTTATGCGGTGATAAATTAATATTTCAGCCGCCTTCGTATAAAATGTTAAATGTGTGCACAGTTTGATAAGAACCAATCAGAAGTTATGAACTATTTGAGTGACTTATTACTAGAAGTTTGTTTCATCAAAATGGTGCTCTATATATGGACAGTGTCGAATGCTATTCGACAACAACACTTGAGGTGTATTGCCATAAATGGTTGATGTAAAAATTACATGAGGAAGAGATGCATGTAAAGAAAAAAAGAAGAAGAATAAAATGCGTTTGTTTGATTTTGATGCAGGATGAAGGAATTTCATATAACAAAGTGAAAAGTTTGAATAAAGCTATATTTGTATTTGCTCTATATACCTAACTAACCAGAAAATATATACTTCAAAAAAAATATATTCTTGATATAAACTAAAGCATAAGAAAAAGAGAACAGAGAGAGACATAATATATGAGGAGGTAGAAGTGTTTAATTCATTCTCTCATTAGGCCCATTTATATGTGAGTACTAATGTTTACATCATAAAAATATAACTATGAGTATTTACGTGGACAACCATATATATATAACATTTATAACACTCTCTGTTGATTGTCCACCAATACATGATATGGTGTTGGATGCGCTTGATGTTGTCTCATTAAAAACCTTTATCAAGTAACAAAAACTCAGTAGGAGAAAAACAACCCTGTTGAAGGAGAAAAATAGTGCAAGGTGCATATGTCCTGGCTAGGTAACATAATTTTTAATGTTCCTCCTGATGAGAATATATATCTCCCTGATTGATGCAAGCTTCAATCATGAATCTAATAAAATACATGTACCATGTATAGTGGATATGATGTGTTGATCACATAAGTGAGACCATGTGTTAGGGTAATACCAATAAAACTATGATATTCTCAATAAATCTTATCTCACATGATAACAGTATAAACAATTTCCTATGCTCAACTTCATAAATAAAGACATTAGCTATAGAAAAACAATGTAATAACAATTGGCGCACATTTACTTTTATACAATATTCCAAGCATTGTGTTTCAGTGGTAAAAACGGGGTTGTCGTGAGGGCTTCCATCTCCGAGATCCGGTACCTGTCAACCATGAACAGAGGTCAGAGGGAAGATCGGGCTAGCCGGCCTTCGACTCTCCGATGTTTAAGTCATATACATGTGAGAATGTAGACTAGGTAGGAGTTAGTGGAGAATGGTGGCTTACCTTGAGTGAGTGGAGAGACATGTATTTATAGTGTGGGGACGGATTTGTCACCCTTTTATTTCCAATGTAGGACTAGCTGTGGTCTACCCGATACCACAAGTATATGGTATCGGCATCATGTTTGGGCTTTATTGGCGTTACTTTAAGTTGCTAATGAGCCTTGTGCTTCCAATATTTGTGCCTGAGAGGTATCTATACCAACAAGTCCTCTAAGTTCTCTTGGATGGGGAGTTTGTCTTTCGTAGAAGTATCTGAAGTGCAAGGCAAGTATATTTGCCACGTGGCTTCCGTACAACCATTACCCAGTGTTCTAAAAATCGGCCGCGTAGGCGCTGGGCGGTGGCTTTCCGACTCGATTAATGCCAAATCGGGAAGGTTGAGCGGGCTGGGGTTAGGCCGCTGCCTGGGTGGCCTCGGTAGCCGACTAGGCACCTGAGCGGGTGGGCGGCCACTCTAGGCTGGCTTTCACGTTTATATAGAAATGTTTTTTTTTCCGACCTGCCTAATCGTGTTACGAGACGCGATCTGCCTCTCTCTCAATCAACTACTGGGCACTTCTCTCTCTCTCCACCGCGAGTCTCTTAATTCGATTCTAAGGTTCTAACTCCTCTCCAATACTGCTTCGTCCTCTCTCTCAATCATCACCCTCCATCTCTATCTCTTTGATTTGATTTATTGACTGGGTTTTCTAAAATTTGCTTTTTCTGGGTATATGAAATCCATGTTTGGGTTTATTGATTGAATGGTTGCTGCAAATCTGCAATTGCAAATGAAAAATGAGTTTTGTGTTTTCTGTGCTGTATTGGTTTGTGTTCAGATAGTGAAAAATCAACATCTTGAGGTATTCAGAAAGCTCAATTTTAGTGGGTACCAAATATGGAAATTGAAAATATTGGATGGTCTGATGTTGATACCGCTACCACATATTCTTAGCTGACTATGCAAAAGTGATGGGTTTTATTGCATTGTTGTTCCTGTTCTTTGTGTTTTCAATTGGCAACTTATGAATTGGTCAACTTTCTAATGTGAAATGAGTGATGGGAATGGCGTTGATGCTGCTATGTACTTATGAAGCTTTTCATGATTGTGCAAATGTTGTATCTGATTGGATCATAATAATCACTTGCTACAAGTAAATGGGAGTGACGTTTGTTTAATGTTTAACAATTGTTGATTGTTCGTTTGATTGTTTGGAACATTGGATTATACCTGCGAGTCTGGGAAAAAAAAAAAAGAGCAGCTGCAGCTTTGTTTTTAGATGAAAAGCAAGCAGCTTTGTTTTATGTCAAGACAATATCCTCTTGTGTACTAAATAATAAAGAATGTTCTTTTAGTAGACTAGCAGTATGCCTTCTATAATTGTCATGAACTACATGATAAGTCATAGTTGTTTCCATAGTAGTATAAATCATGAATATTCAATATTCAATTATATTACTCTTTATATATTCTTATATATAAATAAATTCTATAAAAATAAAATAAAAAAGAAGGGCTAAATACGGGTTACTACCCTGTACTTTGAGTCCGAAATCAATTTAGTCCCTGTAGTTTCAATTTCATTAAAAACACCCCTGAGGTATCAAATTTTGTCTAATCGATCATTCCATTAGCCATCTGTCAATTGGCATCGTTAATCAGCCTATGTGGCGTGCCACGTCAGCTCATGTGGGACCCACCAATCAAGTAAATTTCTAAAAATGCCCTTGACTCTTATCTGACCCAAAAACCCTATTACAGCCCCCCAAACCCAATTACCCATATCTTGTTTCGCGACTGACCTCCTAAAACTGTCCCAAATCTAGAAATCCTCACTGTCGTGCTTTCAAATTGAAAAAATCGAGAAGGCTGATTGAAGGCTCAAAGAAACAAATGCGTCTGCCTTGATTAGAAGAAGATTCGACATAGCCGGCAATGAGATCGAAGTTTGGATACCCAGAAAAACGAAGGGTGGAGATGATATTCCTCGTTACGGTGAGTTTGGTGTTTGGGGTTTTGGATTACGGTTTTGGATTAAGATTTTGGATTACTGTTTGAAATCTAGTAAATCGAGGTTGGGTTTTTGAAATTTTGAAATTGGGGAAAAAGGATCTGGTGTGT